>NC_090888.1:27509643-27514643 GCF_036669925.1 Montipora capricornis | reverse complement strand
GACACTCCGAGGCAGATATTATGCTTCAAAAGTTAGCCAGCTAAAGTATTCCAAACCAAGCCAATGGTGGAACTCTGTCAAGCGCATTGCGGGAATGACCCCTGCGTCAGGTTCCAATTCCATTATTTCCAGCTTACAGGTTGAAGGCACTGACGGCACTGACGGCCTCTCTGAACATAACATCGCAAATATAATCAATGCCGCATTTGTCGTGCCTCTGGAGTCTTTTCAGTGGTTGGAGTCCGTTCCAACCCCCTGAGGTGGTATCCACACCGTTGATTATACCCAAGTCTACAATTTTGTCAGCACTGGAAAAGTTGAACCCCCGTAAGGCAGCTGGGCCGGATGATATACCCAATTGTCTCCTGAAAGCGTATGCTGATATCCTTGCATACCCCGTCTCCATGATCATTAATTGCAGTTTTGCCGAGAATAGACTCCCGCTAGCGTGGAAGATGGCTGATGTTGTCCCAATACCAAAGGTGAAACCTGTTGAGGATATCAGTAAACATCTTCGCCCCATTTCCCTGACCCCGGCGCTGTCTAAAGTCGCTGAAGACTTTGTGGTTGGTCTTTATGTGGGCCCTGCCGTGATGGAGGTGATCGAACCCGACCAGCACGGAGGAATCCCAAAATCGTCTACCCTCCACGCCCTAACATCCATGGTGCACAATTGGTCCAAAGCAACTGACGGTAACGGAGCTGCCGTGAGAATTGTCCTCTTCGATTATAGGAAGGCGTTCGACTTTATCGACCACACCCTGTTGGTACGTAAGGTATTCGATCTATCGATTCCAAGGAGTGTCGCCTGCTGGGTTGCTGACTTCCTTATAGACCGACAACAACGTGTCAAGCTGTCTAAGGACTGTTTCTCGGAATGGGGCCCAGTCCCTGCTGGCGTCCCGCAGGGCACTAAACTAGGCCCTTGGTTATTTATTCTAATGATAAATGACCTAAGGGTCTCCGGTTTCCATTCCTGGAAATACGTGGATGACACTACGGTAGCCGAGATTGTACCACGAGGAGAGTCAAGCGACATCCAAAGTGCTGTTCACGCTGTTGAGACCTGGTCGTGTGACCACCAAATGACCCTAAATGCCGACAAATGTAAAGTCATGAACATCGATTTTAAGAAGAACAGACACGCGTTCGAGCCTGTCATCGTTGATGGGAAGGAACTCTCCGTTGTTAGCTCCGCCAAGATCTTAGGAGTGACTGTGTCTAGCGATCTTACGTGGAATGATCATGTGAATGAGGCTATCAGGAAAGCCAATAAGAGACTATACTTCCTGGTTCTTCTCAAGAGAGCGGGAGTGAACCCGCATGATATTATCAACTTTTATTGCACTGTTGTTAGACCAGTTCTCGAATATTGTTCGCCTATTTTCCATCATGCTTTGCCCGAGTATCTTATCAATGATATCGAGCGAGAACAGAAGAGGGCGCTAAGCATCATTTTACCTGATTGTTCCTATAGTCTGTGCTTAAGTATTTATGATCTTGACACTTTGCGGTCTCGGCGCGAGGAACAGTGTCTTAAGTTGTTTAATGTAATCTCTGGTAACCATAAACTATCCCACTTACTTCCTCCCGATCATGTTAACCATTATAATCTAAGGAGAAATAGAAAGTACAACCTCCCGGGTGTGCGCACCAAGCGTTTTCAGCGGTCATTCATTCCGGCCATGTGCCGATTAGCCAACAACACTGTGTAAATATACGTTCGATTAGCTATCTGCTTATTGTTCTGACTTCTGTTTTTTAGCGTTTTGTAGTATTTTAAATAAATTTAAATTAGTCATACTCATGTATCTTAACATAGTATATATAGCGTATCATTGTCAAATTTGTAAAGTATTATGCAATTCAGCCTTTTGGCTGCGAAGTAATATTTTTATTAAACTATCTATCTATCCATCTATCTATCTAAATTGTTTACTTCCGGGCTTTATTAGAGAATTTTAGCATCGGCAACGAGTGCCAGTACGAGAACAAGTTCAACTCCCTCTCTTTTTCCTTTTTTCTCTTTGTGTGTGTAACCTTTTTTATGTAAAAATAGTTTAAACTAGCATTATAGTATCTCTTTGCTTTCCCCTTGTACAACTTACAAATATAAACAATAAAATACAAAAAAAAAGGACAACTTGTACTCGTTCTCGAAGTCGTGCTTCATGTATTTAGGTATGCGTATAATACGAGTTCCATTATCAAGAATGTAAAAATATACTAGAAAGCTTGTAAGAGAACTTTTCCCTCTGTTTTGTAAAATACATAATAATCAAACATTAGCTCAATAGAGCTATTCTGATAATTCGAGTTGAAATAACGTGTATGTGTAAGTATATTTCATGTCCTATCACTATGAGCTACTATGAGTGTTCTGAAGAGTTCTGGAATGTTCTATTAAACGTTACATAATTATTGTTGTTTTCCTGGAAAGTTCTAGATTGTGCTGATGTATATTTATAAGTGACAGATCATGGAAAGTTCTAGCATCCTAAAAATAAGTATTAGTAATGCCGTGATTAATTTGCTTAAAATAGACACAAGGAATATTTTAGACCACATAGCTAAAACCTATTTAAGAACCGTTGTTGTTAGCTTTGTTGTTAGTATTTGTTGTTGGAGATTTTAGTAGTTCCGGAAATTCGTTCAGTTCAGATCAAGTTCAATTTAATTCAGATCAAGTTCAAGTGTAAGTTCAACGCTTCCACAAGATCCAATAAAATTCTGCTAAACAATGAGTATGAATGGAATCGTCCAGTAGAAAGCAAAGTGCAAGCGTAATATGCTGTTTTTGATATAAATAAGAAAGAAATAAGCTTATGTAAGAATTAGGTATTTTATAGGATCATGTATTGAGCTTGATAAGCTTAGCCCTGAGTCTTGTTTCCCAGGTCACTTCAAAGAACAACAAAAAGTGTTTGCGAAACTAAACTTCACAACAAATCCTTCCTAAATTTCATTGAAGTTGAATGAACCGTTCAACAAAAGTATACTTACGTTTTTGTAGCTTCCATTTTGGTGAAAACTGCGTGTAAAGATAAAAAAGGAAATGATAGTTGATCAGATTGCAAAGAAAGACCTTATGAAAAGTGTTGAACTCAACTGAGCTAAAACCACACTTAATTCTTTGGAAAAATATCGACATGTTAAGCTGCTTTTCAGGCTTGAAAACCCCCCAAATTATTTACCCAACACTTGAGGATTGTTAGTATGTGATTATTACAGCTTGAAACTAAAAGGAACATTTCTAAATCAAACGTAATTTCCTTTTGACAAACTCATACTTACCGCTACGCCTTTTCGCTGCAAACTCGTCGCAGACCGACTTTGCGGGACGAGTTGAACACTTTGCATAGGCTGCGCAGTATGGCTGCGCAGTAATCAAAATCCCTTCGTACTCGAAGTCGTACTCGTTGTCAATGCTAACATTCTCTATTAACGGCAGTCTTGGTGAGCTTAAATTGTGGGGCGTTATCAAGAATAATTTGTGTAGGTTTTCCTCTTCTTGCCATAAATCCTCTGAGTGCAAGCAGAAACTGCTCCGCAGTCATGTCCTTTATCAGTTCCAAATGGAGGGCTCTGATTGTGACACAGGTGAAGAGACATGCCCAAACCTTTTCCTTTGAAATTTCACCTTGGATGTACAGGGGGCCAAAATAATCTAATCCAGTATAGGCGAAGGAAGCAGATTTTGGTACTTTCTTCCCGGGCAATGGAGACATTGATGGAAATCTGAAGGGTCCGCCTTGAAATCATTTACAGATATCACAGCCATAAATTGCTTTCTTTACCACAGCTCTTCCCTGAGGAATCCAATATTCATTTCTCCGTTGAGCTAACGTGAGAGAAACACCAGAATGAAAAAGTTTCTGATGGTATTCCTTGATGAGTAATAAAGTGGAATGACTCCTTTTAGGAAGAAGTATGGCGTAAATTGTATTATCAGGTAGTTCAGCGTGAATCAATCTTCCACGGCAACGAAGTAGACCATCATCATGAAGTTGAATACCAAGTTGATTTTGTAATCGTTCGTGTTTACAGTTCCACTTGTGGTGTTAAATGCTTCAGGGAAGTTAGCTTTCTGGATGAACTTGACCAACAGAATTTGTGCTTCCTTGATTTCGATAGCCTTTAGCTCTCCAGGTTGTCTTTCAGCTTTCTAGTTTTCTGAAGAAATCGCACCAGCCATGCAGTAATTCGAAGAAGTCGTAGAAGGGAGGAGTATTTTTTTCATCCATTCCAAAGGGTGTGGCCAAGGATGTAGATTTGTCTTCGTCTTCAACCTCCCTTTCAGTGGTGTTTTCTCCAGTCAAGTTTCACGTTTCAATCTTCTCCAATATCTGTTTAGTAATCACTAGGATATCCCATGTTGGCCATGTTTCCTCACTGCCGTGAAGCCATTTCCGTCCATGCCACCAAAGTTCACAATTGTTCAGATCTTGTGCTGAGACTCCTCTTGTTGCTAAATCTGCAGGATTTTGACTAGTAACGACAGCGGAAACTTATGTCCTTTGTTTCTGTAATCTTCTTCAATCGATTTTGAACGAAAGTTGTTAATGGCTTCTTGCGCATGATCCAGTGGTGAACACATGTCCAAAGGACCTTCTTTTCCACAGGGAGTTGAAGTTGTCTTTGTACAAAATTGAGCATGCGTACACTAATAAGAACTGCTGGAGGTTCCAATCGAGGTGTGCCAAATTTCTTTATGGGGTCTCTTACTTTGGAGAAGAGCAAATTAATACCAGCTCCAAAGCTCAAGTAGATAAGAGAGGGATACGCTTTGGTTGAGGCATCGCAAAAGCACGGCAACTGACAGCTGGAGTTGCCAATGAATCTAGGAATGGTTACAAAGGAGGTACATTCATTTTCTTTCTGAAGTTTCATCCATTTGTGAAGCATCTCTTCTTCCAGTTTCTCATCCCATTCTTTCTCTGAGGCCCATAATTCTTGAAGGAAGGGTTTTCCTTGAAGAGTTGCAGGAGTAAAGAATACCA
>NC_090888.1:27454643-27484643 GCF_036669925.1 Montipora capricornis | reverse complement strand
ATCAAGTAAAGCAGGTTGATTAGGAGATAAATGACTGAACAGAAGGAAAAAAAATAACATTAAGTTGAAAACCAATATTAGGAACACCGTCTAAATTAGTTTTTCTCCTGTCAGACGCCAAAAACCAGCTATCACCCAACAAGTGTGCAGCGGAGGAAAACAATATTTTGCGCAGAGTAGCAAAGCCTGGGCAAAGCAAAAAGAAATGTTAAGCATCTTCAGTTGGAGCATTACAAAAATTACATGCAGATGAAATAGCAGAATTAATCTTGAAAAGGTTATGATTTAAAGCACTTAAATTAAGCCTTAGCCGAGTGTGATGAATCGATGTTGTACGGTCCCAAACATAAAATAAATAATTACGGAGTGGAGAATTAAAAAATATGGAAAGATTTCTTCTTAAACGTGAAGAAAGTAGAGGACATGCGAACTTTAGAAGAGAGATAATTCCACAAATAAACAGTTGAGAAGAGAAAAGATCTTCTATAATTTTCAGTACGAGCAAAAGGCAAAGAAAGAAAGTTAGCAGAACGAAGATGATAGTTCACGTTAGATCTCTCACTAACAAAACAGCAAAGGCTACACAGATAAGGTAATCACACAGATAATACATCTTGCACAGGAACACCAGTTTATGCATTTTTCTTCTAACGCTACGTTCAACCAAGAGAGATCCCTTTTTCAGCTGCTGTGCCTAGGTTATGAAATAATCTTCCTCCAGAAACTGGCCCGTCCGTCTGTCCTCCTTTTTGAATCCCGGACATATACAAGACTGCACATATATATGAATTATCATCTAGTTAGTTTTGTCACCATTATGAAGAGATCTGGAGCACAGTTTTTGTATATACTGCAATATAACGTAAAAGCTCGCGTATAACTTTCACATTTTAACCTTACGATTATAATTGCGATCATGTCATCGTCATCGAATCACCCGGCTCAGAGGTTTGAAATAACCAATTAATGGTCATCGCATGGTCAGTCCTTTTTATGAACAAACAAAAACAAAACTAAAAAATGTTGAGTACTGAGTTAACAGACTTTTACACTCTCAATGTATCACTTCCTATGAGGTCTCATAAACGTAGTAAACCATAACTCACCTAAGAAGTGATTAAAATCATTGACAGTTGTCTCACTTCGGAGTGCTTCTTTAGAAAGGTCTCGTGAGCTTGAGGTAAGCTGGTCTACCTGTGATGTTTGACCTGTGGCTGTAATCCTAATTGATGATACTTCACCACTTTCAGAGGTTTGAAACAGACCAGCAGGCTTAGAGGGAGCATCAGAAGCACTTTGGGTATTGCTTGGCCATTGGGGAGCTGATGGGCCCATACTCGTAGCCCCTTCAGCTTCATCTGGAGACAATTGTGCTGTAGAGGAGTTCACAGGGGTTGTTTCTCTGCAACTGGAGATTGTACTGCTTAGTTTGTTTGGCTGTGACGGTGTGTGACCAAGAGCTGTGACGCCACTCTCTTCAGTATTTTTAGGTGCATCTGTGGAAGGAGCATACATCTAAAAGGCCTACTAGAAATAAGTTGGTTAAATTGTCCAAGGTTATTAGTCAATTTATCTAACCAATCAGACAAGAAATCATCACTGACTGTTTAACTTGCATTGCATACTTATTTTCACAGGTAGCCAAACCTCATTGTGCCAAGAAAGCAAAATTGATGCAAATGTAAGGGTTCACCTGGAATTCCCAAAATCAGACTCGACGTTACAATTTGTAGGGTTTATATGGGAAACAGGAAATGCCGAAAAAAATCTTGTAATCCTAATTTACAGCGAGGGAAATAATAAAATAAACTTTCTTTTACTTCACCTTGTGTCCTTGTGTGGATTTGAGGTACTCTGGGCTAGTTTTGAAATTTGCTCCTATCCTTCGTTAAAAAAGACAATGCTGGAAACTCCCAACCTCTGAAGCCATTGATCACTCCGCGATCGAGGACGATTTAATCCCAAAAATCGGCTTGATTCGGCTTTTTGTCCACTCTAGTGTGAAGGTCGATAACAAAAGATATAGCATAAATACCCAGAGTCCGAAAACATGCTTTTAGAGAACAGGCCAGTTTTCACGAACATCCCGCCGCTTTCTTCAGCCTGAAGAACCGTGTTGAATTCTCTCCTGTCGATCAGTCAATGTCACTACGGAGTCACACGAGATGCGCATGCGCCGAGCTGGTCAGTGCTTCGCTTTGCTGGTCTGTTATTCACGTTATACTTTTGTTGGAGAAAGTAATCTTACCCGTTTTATGCTGTTTCCGACATCCAACTCCTGAGGCATTTTGGTACGAGGTACGTTCAATATTTTCGTTTCATTCTTTTGTCAAAATCTTTAGCTTTTGCCTAGAATGGCGGAGAAACACGATTCCCGTTCCGCCAGCCCGATCATCGAAGGAATTGAACTACCAAATAAGAATTCTTCTCTCGGGGTCGGTTTGAGGACCGAGACCAGTGGGTTAGAGGCGAGACTTGGAAACATTAACAATAATATGGCCAAAATGTCTAGCCTTTTGGAAATGATGTGAAGTTCTAAACAGCAAAGTACTGCGGATTTTGCAAAGTCACCACCGGCGACAAAACGGGAGACTCCCTTGATGAACTGTCGCGCTCTCACGGCGATTATTCTCCACCTTGCAAGAGGTTTCAAGGCTATAATTCAGATGATGATGTAAGTCTTTATGCCGATGATGATTTGGATTGTGATTCATCGATACAAAAGCTCACTGAGCGAACAAATTCATCGCAAAAGGTCACTGACCGTGAAGGCGGGAAAAAGCCCGCCACACTACTCAAGAGCTTCGTTGATTCCTTTGAGGAAGAAGACGCCACTGGCGATGATATCGACCCCGATGTAGATGAACTACTTAAGAAACGTTGGGGAAAGAAACTTAACCCTCAAAAAATCAAAGAAATTGTGGATTAACATAAGAGACCCGCAAATTGTCCTGAGCTGAAGCCCACACGGGTGAATCCAAAATAATGGGGACAACTCCATTCCAAGCAGAGGAAAAGCGGACCTGAAATTGGCCACCTTTCAGCAGCTTCTACGAAAGATAACCCCAGTAAATTTGCAAATCACAGATTGGTTGGCAAATAATACTCAGAATAATACTGATTTGATTACAAAGTCTGACGATAGCTTGGCAATGTTGGGACATTTGAATATGCAATTAGCCCAGTAGAGATGGGATCAGATACAGCCAACCCTCAGGCCCGAATACAAATCCATTTGCGCCATTGAAGTGCCTGCAAACAGCCAATATCTATTTGATGATGATATAGCAAAGCAGCTGAAAGATGTTAAAGAAGCTAGTAAGATTAGTCGCTCGGTGACCAACCCACCCAACAAGAAACTTCCCAATGGGAACTACCAGGACCGTGGTGGGTTCAGTGCCTACCGTAACAAATCTCGAACAGGAATTTTTTATGGAAACGCCAGTCCAAACCGTTCAGGCACCAGAAACCACTGGACTGAAATAACCAATGATAAGGAAGTTTTGTCTGATGTGCCAGGAGTAAACATCGACTGTATTGAAGGACCTGTTCAACACTGGCTGCCTCCCCAAAAATTTTATGACCGTGAGTCAAACAAAATATCTCAAGAGGTCTCTAAACTTGTTGAAAAGAAGGTAATAGAAAGGGTTGAATATACCCCTCATCATATACTCTATAGCATATTTCTCACACTTAAAAAGGATGGATCATACAGGGTCAGGTTTGTCAGTTTAATAAATGTTACGAGTTATCGACGTTAAATATTGTCGCTATAGGAATTTGCATCAGTGCAGTGCTGATGCACTGCACTGATGAGGCCCAGAAGGCCGAAACATATGTATGTCGCTGATATTAGACCTTAAGAAGTTCAACTCACTGATTGTGAACCACCATTTCAAAATGGATTCATTGCCTACTATCACTAAGTTGTTAGCTCCCAGTTGTTGTATGGCTAGTATTGACCTTAAAGATGCATATTATTCAGTCCCTATCACAGCATCTGATCGTAAGCTGGTATCTTTCAAATAGAAGAGACAGGTTTTTCGATTTACTTGTTTACCAAATGGCTTACCTTGAAACCCCAGAAAATTTACCAAGTTATTGAAACCAGTCCTTGCACACTTACATGCCAAGGGCCATATATCTGTTGCCCATTTGGATGATCTTTATCTGCAAGGCTGCCCTTACGAAGATTGCATCAGGAATGTAATTGAAACTACTTGAGAAATTGGGATTTATAGTAAATCCAGTAAAATCACTCTTGGTGCCTACTCAGAGAATAGTTGTTCTTGGTTTCGTGTTAAACTCGTTGACTATGACTGTAATGTTGACAAAGGAGAAAGCAGTCAATTTGAAGCGGTCTTGTGCGCTCTTATTACAAGACCCAAAGGTAACCATTCGACAAGTGGCATGTGTGATTGGGCAGATAGTGGCCAGCTTTCCTGGGGTTATGCATGGGCCTTTATGCTATAGGAATTTGGAAGGTGACAAAGCCCTGAAAACCAACAGAGGTAAGTTTGATGCATACATGTACTTATCAAAGGAGGCGTCAAAGGAAATGAAATGGTGGATAGCTAATGTAGAAAATGCATTTAACGTGGTATCACACGACAAGCCCCCGTATACAATAACTACCGATGCATCTCTTCTCGGCTGGGGTGCCGTACTGGATGACATTTTCACGGGGGGAAATTTGACATATGACGAGTCTCTACATCATATAAACTATCTTGAAATAGCACCATAGCACCCGATCAGCATCCTTTTTCATGTGAAGCAAAGGGTTTCATTATGACAGAAATTATGAAAGCTGCAGGATGGTCCAACTCTGGTACTTTTGAGAAATTTTATCACAAGCCTATTGACCATGTGGTTAATTTTGGGACTGTGATTTTACAGCAGTGATCTGAAACAAATGTTTTTGAATCGACGGTTGCAAATGCAACTCATTGCATTTGCATACACAATCGCTCTGACGAAGGGCTACCTCTCGAAACGTCAGCTTTTAGAATCTCTGTACGGTGACCAATTCACATTATCAACTCTGTTGATAAAACCAAAATTTTTGTATACTACTTCCGCACGGACGCAGCACCACAGTTTCTTTAGAAACTACCCCCTTCATTCATTCATTGCATTTGCAGTTTGTTTTGTTTGACTGTTCTGCCATGTTATTGATGCTGAAGAGAACCAAGCTTTAACAAGTCGTCCTCAGCTGAAAGCAACGTAAACATCCACTTAAAACCGGTCTATTCCTAGCGGATAATAGCTTCAAAGTGCTAACAATGCAATGCGTCTATCGCGTTCAGAACATTGCACTCATTACTGTTATTCATCATCATGATCATCACATCGACTTTACTTTAGTGTTAAACGTATTTAGCTGGAAAAAGCTCATTGGGGACACTAATGATGATAAGAATACCAAATAAAAACGAAATATCTTTTAATTTGTAAAAATGTGATAATAATAAGAAGGACGGAAGCTATTTACAGTATGAAAAGGCAAAACTTTACAATAAAAAGGTAAAAAGTAAAAAATATATATAATACTGAAATGTGATCTTATTATCAAGTACATGCACCGCAGCCACACGAGCCGTCCAGCAGGCTTGACACATCTAGCGTACGTATATGCTTTACAAATGCTCGAAGGCTAGTCATGCCACGTATTTCTTGACTGATTTTTCCCGAAAGATAGGGTTCTAAATATCTAATACTGTGCTTGCCATATGTAACAGTGTTATAACGTGGGATAATGAAATAACTTCAAGTTATAATAATTGTTTTAGTATAAATACACAGGTAATTATTTCAAAAAAGAGAACAAAAAAAAAAAAACATTTCAATGCGAAATCGTCTTCACTTACAGTGGCAAAACAATTATACTGGCAGCCATTTTGTCCGTCGAGGTGATTATCGGCTGATAATCCGAGATAGCGAGCCAATGAGAGCGCGCGATTTTGTATAGACCCTGTGTATTTATACTAATGTTTATTATTCATTTAAAATAAAACCCTGTTTCAGACCACGGGAAAGACCACACACATAATTCACCATAGCCAGCCGCTGTGGACCAAATTCGGAAAGAATTTTGTAGTATTGAACCGATGACGTCAAAAGTGCAGCCCGCTGCGGATTATTGAACCGTTGACCAAGAACCTGGGGACGAGGTTGTGTTATTTTTGGTGAGCAGAAAAACAAAGAGCGAAATAACTGCGAGTAGGTTTGCAAGTTTAAGGGAAGAAAATATTACCCAGTTACTTAATGATAAATTTAAAGACAGTGAGAATACCAAAAAGTCGACGAAACAACATCGCTTAATTCTTGGGTCTTACTTCCAAGAGAAAAACACCAGAAATCCTGCAACTGCAGTGGAGTTAGCGGCAGCTATTATTGAATTCGGCTTTCGTAGGATATGAAGAATTCTGAAGATCTCGGAGGATGTTATGGCCGAAGTGGATAACACCCTCCTTGAACTGCAGAATTCTTCATATCCTACGAAAGCCGACTTCAATAATTGCTAATTATCTTGATAATAAAAGATATTGCAAATATGCTCTGAAGCTAATGAATTTTCACTTAATACATTAAGATTAAATGTCCTGTAGCCTTCTATTTGCAAGACTTGGGAGATTAGCCTTCTTCAGCAGTTCTTCGGATGTAGTAGTCCTATTTAACACTTAATGACTGATCCCGAGGGAAAAAGTGGATTTTGTTTCCCGAGAATCCTAATGTTTCCAGAGACGAAGTCAAGGAAAACAATGAAATTCGAGGGAAACAAAATTTCACTGTTCCCCAGGGGACCAGTTATTAAGTGATCTGTTATATAGCAAAACAAATAGGTCAAACCGGTGGAAAACAAAAAATCACTTTATTGACAAATGACGCGTCCAAGTGTAGAAGGCAATGTTAAGAATATTACTGAAATTTACATCAATCGCCCGATACAACGTCCAGAAAATGTAACGCTTAATAATTGAAATTTAGCGTAGTATTACAACCACAAATGGTTTTCATTAATGATCCAAGAGTATTCTTTCCTAGAGGGGCATCACAGTACCAAACAATAACAGATTCGTTGAAGTTATCGAAAGCCTTGGGTCTTTGCCCAAGTCAAGAGACGAATCGAGTTTAGAGAAATATAATTAAAATGCTCTTTCTGGACATAATTCGGGGTTTTCCGTATTTTCGACATCCTTCCATTCCCTGAAGAGTCAAATGGATCATCGTTTTGTCTGTGATTTTTGTCTAGTTCACCCAAGTGTTGGCAGACGTATTCTCGTCCTGCTCCGTCAACACTGACTGAAAACGACTGCTTCTTGTGAAGGCGAAGGTTCTCTCTCCCTCGGCGAATAAGATGAAACATGATGTTGAAGCAAACGGAGTACTGTAGAGACTTTGGGTCTGGAGATACGGATAACATACATGCATGCATACATACATACATACATTTCCTAGAGTAGACCTAAGCATTTTGTAAAAAATTAAAGTAAAGTGGTGCATTTATATAGCGCCCTTATCACAAACGTCTCAAAGGCGCCTTACAATGATCAATTTACCCCCAGCGGACTGGAAGCATATACAGGCGCAAATTGCAGCCGCTTCTAAGCAGTCCATGCATGCTGGTACTCATTTTACCGACCTCGGAAGGATGGAAAGCTGAGTGAACTTTAGCGGGAAAGAAGGTCGCCAAGTATTCCAGTCTCGGCAGAACCGGGAATGGAACCCGGGACCTTAGGGTTAGAAGGCAGAGATCTTACCACTGCGCCAACGCCTTCTAACACTTCAATTTCAGATTCTTGGCAATTGACACGTACAGGCATTTCACTCGCAGAGGAATTGGGTTGCAGATTTGTTAAACAGGCATTAGATTGTAGGTTTGTTAGGCAGACAGGACAGTTCCACTGGAATTGGGAAGCAATCATCATATCGATTTATGTTTTGGCATTCACCTTACCACATTTAATGTGGCACCACAGCGAACACGGTCACATTCAACTGCGCGATGGTTACGAGCAACGGTCCTCCCACAAACAGAGCATTTAACGGTTGAATTGGTTGGTCCAGGATTGAGGGAAATATCCCCACTTGTAATAATGTTCTGTATTTGGAAGGAGGCATCAGCATTTGGATAATAGCTTACTTTAAAACTAAAGTACCTCTTCCATCTTCCTGAGAGATTTCCAAGATGGCGTCCTTCGTAGCAATGAGCTGCTACAGAAAAATCATAGTTTTCATTGCACAATGCGGGTTTCTGTAGACCATACGATGCAGCCAGAACGCCGTTACCCCCAAGAGCCAGAAAGAGACCAATACGGCTAAGAACTAGTAAAAATATAGTGAAAAAGAAGCCAAACTTCGGAGAGCTCAGTGAGACACGCCTGTCCATAATGACATGAAGTTACCAAGTGTCACTTACGTTCAACCACGACCGCTTCAACGACTTGGTTTGACTGTTTAAAAAGAGTTAAATTCTCTTTTCAGCACAAAATGTCATTTTAGACCAAACCCAATAACTGAATCGTACAAGTACAAGGAAGGATTACGTTTTTACAAACGTTGGCCGCGTAGCACTTTATATTTCAACAGTCTTAACTGATTAGAGTGTAATGAGAAGTGCCAGTTTTGTACCCCATATACCCAATACTTGAATGGGCTGACATTTTGTGCTGAAAAGAGAATTTAACACTTTTTAAACAGTCAAACCAAGTCGTTGAAGCGGTCGTGGTTGAACCCAATACTTGAATGGGCTGACTTCTTGTAGTGACCTCAGGTTCTTTTCCTTGCATTAGGATAAAAGTTTACGAGGAGTTCATGTAGTTTTTCTTTGGAAATCTCGTCAAAATCTTGCGTCCTATCAGGATGTTTTTATCCACAGAAGCCTCTAAATGTATTCAAAGCAGTTTTTGTCGCCAGCTGCATAGTTTTGGAATTTCTTCTCGGGACAAATCCGTTGAACTTCCTCCATTGCGCAGGCAGTCGCTTGATAAAAACCAAAGCAAATTTTGAAAAACGCGCTGAGATTCTAGCGACATCAGGCCACCTTCAACTGCATGCTATGGTCGCGTGCAACAGCGGTCAACATTTTGCGGGTAACAGTGAACTGTTCCCCGTTTGACACAGCAGTGTTTATTACACTCAATGCTCGTTCTTGCATCCTTTCAAGTTTTCTGGTATTAGATGCACTACAAAAGTGCCATACTATGTGGCAATATGCAAGATTTGGTAGAATTACAGATTTTTACAGTTGCACCTTTTCTCAAGCGGACTAGGACACCAATTTTCCTACTTGTCTTATTACATCTATCACTAATGTGCGCATCATAATTAAGCTTATCATCTAATGTAACTCCTAATTGTTTAAGACTGGGTATGATTCAATAGGTTTCCCGTCAATCATGACATTAATAGAAGGCTTCTCCTAATTTCTACCTAATAGCATTACGTTATATTTGTCGTAGTTTCCCTTCAGAAAATTATCTTTATACCACTCGATCCGAAATGATGTGTCCCTCCTCATTCAACTGTTTCTCCACACATCCCACTGATTTACCTATGATATATAATTGATGGTCGTCAGCATACATTGAAGAGTTCGCATTGTTAACTAAGTAAGTCAAGTCATTTTGATAAATGTTCCATAACAAAGGTTCAAACGATGATCCTTGAGGACATCCTCAACTTCGCTTTTAATCAATATTAAATGTGGGTTATTGACCAAGCGTGAGGTCAAGATAGCTGGATATTGGCGAAGTTCTTTTTTAGCGTGTTTATGGACCGAGACGAAGTCGTGCTCCATAAACACGCATGTTGGTGGACGAAAACAAAAGATCTCTCATTACTTTCTTTTGTTCGTCCACTAGAAGTCGTACATTTCTCTATTGTTATTGGTGTCTCTAGAGGTTGGTTTAAAGCGTCCTATATGTATATGGCCGGTAACCGGTCAAGGTGTTAAACACTAAATGACCGGCAGTCAAAACTGTTTAGTTATAATAACGAAAATTTGATTAAAAGCAAAGTTCATAATAATAGTAATGACTATTCGATCCGCTTCTCTGCAAACCTGAGTGCAATGTTCTGAACGCGATCAACACATCGCATTTTTAGCACTGTAAAGCTATTATCTGCTAGGAATAGACCGGTTTTAAATGGATTTTTTCCGTTGCTTTAAGCTGAGGACGACATGGCAGAACAAAGGGGAGCAAGTATTTACGTATTTGAGCAACACAATTGGCTATTTGACACAAAGGGTTTAGACATCAAAACCCGTGGGGATGTGAGAAAGATCCAGATAGACGAACTTTGATCTTGGATCCCTACCCCTAAAAAGAAATGAAATTGTCACCAGGCCAACGGTCGTGTCCGGTTTTCATTCAAAACGCTTGTTCAGGCTGGAGAAAGCGGTGGGTTTCGTGAAAACTGGCTTGTTCTCTAAGCATGTGGAGACCTGGGCCTATATGCTATATCGTTTGTTATCGATGTTCAGGTGAGAGTGGACAAAACGCCGAATCAAGCCGATTTTGCGCTTAAATCGTCCTCGATCGCGGTGCTCAGTGGCTTCAGAGGTTGCGAGTTTCCGGTCTTGCCTTCTTTTAATGAAGGATAGGAGTAAATTTTTTTTGGCATTTCATTTTTCCCATATAAACCCTACAAATCGTTACGTTGACTGAGCATTCGAATTATGCGTTTGGGTCGCCTGTGCCTAAAAAACTTAAGAGTTATGTACCTCACTTCTCAGATTGTCTACGCTTGAAAAAATTGAAATTAGTGACACCACGTAGGTTATTTCAATTACAAATTTAAAATTTCAAACTTAATTATGGAAGATTGCATATTTAGTGGAGTTAGTTTCGTAAACTGAAGTCAAAGGCTTCCGTTGAAAACTCTCGTTTGTGGCAACACAAATGAAATTCCTCCCACAGTAAATAACTTTTGCTTAAAACAAAATATCACAACTCGCAAGTAGTGTGTAATGGAAGTAAATCTGATTGGCTGATGAAGAGCATGTCAATCAATCAAAACACTGGGCGGAAGGAATTTTAAAGAGGAATTTGGTTAGGCTCTATTTTTCCTTTTGCCAACTCCACAGTGTGTACCGCGCGAATCTAAAATAGAACCTGGTCACAGGTTAGCCCATACCAGGCCTAAGGCATCCTTTTCTGTCTGTTTGCTTTACATCAGTGAGATTCAAAGATCATGCTCTCCTATGCCACAACCGCGAACAATCAAATCACCTGCCAAACTGGCCACTCCTCTACAACCTTGCAGAACATCTGTCACAATCTTCTGATATATTTCAGGCGCTGATGTTATGCCAAACATGAAATATTTATATCGATAAAGTCCACGGTGTGTAACAAATGTTATGATCTTGCGTGATTTTTCCTCAAGTTTCACTTGGTGAAAACCGCACTTGAGATCGAGTTTCGAGAACACAGTTGAACCATTGAGGTCATACAAAACTTCTTCAGTCGTAGGAATTAGGTGCCTTTCTCTGTTGCTGATTTCGGGTCCAGAACCATTGGGGACATTCTTCTGGGCTGTGCAACACTTTCTCAATAATAACCTTGGCTCGTAACTAGTAACTCATCCAACTTCACATCAAACTTGGCTCTCAATCCAAAGGGAAGCCTCCTCGCAGCTTGTAGGTGTGACATCGTCTTTTACAAGCAGTTTCACCAGGAAAGCCTTCAGCTTTCCCACTCCACTGAAAACGATGCCTTAGTGTCTACTCAGGTTTTGGAAGCAGAGAAAACATAGAAGTACTTCACAAACCATGGAGTAACTTGGCAATTTATTGTGAAGAGAGTCCACAGGTAGGGAGGGTTCTATGAAAGGCTTGTTGGTTCTGTAAAGAAATGTCTTGAAAGATCCTATGGAAAGAAGACTTTCACATTACCCGACATCGTTACCGTGGTGATTGAAGAGGAAGCTGTTCTAAATAACCATCTGTTGACTTACCTGTACCGGGACATTGAGGATAATCAGTCTTTAACGCCAACGCATTTCCTTTGTGGCCATCAACTTACTACCTTGCCAAGTTTAGTGAAGGAAAAGGAAGAAGTCGCTTCCTTGTGCATGCCTCCAACTTGTCTTGCTCCTTCATCTCGGAAAAGAGAACGAACAAGAAGAATCAAGCACTATGAATCACAGATGATGTCATTTTGGATGCAATGGAGAAGAGAGTACTTATTGAACCTAGGAGAATTTCATTATCAACATGTCAAAGGTCCATTAGCGACGAGAAAAAGCCTTGCAAAGGTTGGAGAGAACCTTCCCAGGAGTTGGTAGAGATTGGCTCGTATAGAGAGACTCACTGAAGGAAAAGATGGCTTGTGCCGCGCTGCGCAAGTCAAACTTGCCCATGGAAATCAGGTTCAATATCCTTTGCAGCTACACTTTCCATTAGAAGTACATGAACAAGTAGATGGAAAGAAAGATATTAAAGAGACCAACCCAACTGGCGATCATCAGTGTCCCCCAAAGAGGACGTCTGCCATTGAAGCCAGGTGAAAAATTCAGATGTGGACTCAGCGATAATATAAGCTAAATCATTTACAATATTGCAGACAATAATTTCTTCTTAAATTTCGTTGGGCAGAGGATGTTGTGAATTAAATCCGTCACCCAAATTGCTGATGTAATTTTTTCACCCTATGGGAACGAATTACACGTGCAAATTTGATATGCTTGAAGTGTTTGCTTAAAGTCTTTGCTGGTCACACAGAGTCTTCTCTCAAGGTATTAGTTAGTGATGAAGGTTGCTTCTTCTTGGCAGAATTTGTCTTCCTAGTTGACAATGCATGCAAAACAGAGATTTACTTATTGTGTGCGACATAAAAAAGAAGAGACCTAAATACTCACTCCTTGCTAAAAATGGGTCAAATAAGGCAGACAGGAAATGACTATAAATAGGACACGTTTATCCTGGTTGCGATTATCTTTGCAGAGATAGTCATCAGTGGCTGCACATGGGTTCTGACGCAGCATAGAAGGATGTGGTTAGGAGTCAGAGCATCCAAATCAGAGCATCTAAATGGTGATAGGTCGACTGTTTCGTATCTTTTCAACTTCAACCAGAAACGTCGTCAGGGTCCCTCTATCGACAAGATGGTTACTAAACAGAGAATTCAGAATTCTTCGAATCAAACGAATCAGCCCCTCCCAAACTCTGCCTTGATGACTAGCTCCACGGGGGTGGAAGTACCACTGAATACTCTTTTGCTGCAGCTCACACCCAATCCTTTCTTCGACCCATATCTTCATTGCCTTTACCCGCCTAAAGTTCGTCCCATTGTCACTGTAAATCACTCTGGGTGGACCTCACCTCCTGACAAATCTCATCATAGAGTTGATGAAACTGTCTGTCGATAAGTCGCTCGCAATCTCTATATGAACCAACCATACTGTTTCTTCAGTCTGAGAGTCTTCTTCACTGTTCTGGTAACAGGTCCAGTATGGGTAGATCAACTGGTGGCTATTCGATGACACTTGTGCATTCTGACGTCCACATTTGTGACATCTCTGTGAGACACGTCTGACGGACGAAACACCACCAACTATCCAGAAACGTTGCCTTAACTCGGCTTGCACCTGGTAAGGACCTACATGATCGCTGATGAAATGGTAGTGGAGGATGATCAATCTTGTGATGCAATGTTTTCCAGGCAACACCATCAGGTGCTTTGCATCGCACTCCAATTTCGAACAGTTGAGTTGCCCTCCCACTCGCAGCATTCCCTCCTTCACGAATGGCTTCAACTTCACTAGATGACCTTTGTTGGGCTCAAGCTCACGACAATCTTTAAAAAAAGGCCTCACACTGGACAGTCTCCACAATCAATTTCTCAGCTTCTTTCAAGTCTACCACAGAAAGTTGGGGCATCCTTCTTTTTAATGTTGTAGGAGAATTATTTCTTTCCTAATCTGCATGTTGCCCAAAGCTGCTTGAGAGCGTTGTTCGCCTAAATGAGCCTTGCAATTAATCTCTTTAATTTCTCCCGGGTGGAGCATCTTTCGAAGAGACCACAAAGGCAGTGACAGTAATAGTTTTGTTTTCTTTTTCTTACTCCTTCGTCATAGTCTGAACGTTGGAGGTTCAGATCGGCAAGCTGTTAAGGGCCACTCATCTTGATCTTTCCACAAAACGGTTGCACCATGCTTCCAAATGTATAGTTTCTCCATTTCGTGTGCTTTCAGTCCTCTGGGGGGTTAGCTTCTGATCTGATGTGACACCATTGGGATGGGCTGTATCCTTCTTTGATGCTATGCAATTGGCTACGAAGGTGACAAACCTTTTATCTCCATTAAAAATGCATCTAAGGACTGCGGCAGAGTCTGTCCAGAAAGTGACACTATCGACCTCGACGTGACTGTCGAGCTCTTTCTTGACAATTTGGTTCACCTTAATTAACAAGGTAGCTGCTCTCAGCTTCAACTTAGGTACACACCGCTCCACAACAGCTTCACCCACGATTTGCCCATTAAAACTGACATGGATCTATTTCTCCATCACTGTCCCATACCCATGGTCCTCGGACGCATCTGCAAAGTGATGCAGCTCGGTTCTTTCTACATGTCCAAAATTGGACGGAATGAATGCTCTGGGATGCTATAGTCATCAAGACTTACAAGACTTTTCTTCCATTCTCTCCACCTTTCTGCCAATTCTTCAGGAAGTCTTTCATCCCATCCATACTTCATTCTAAATAGTGATTGATCTACCAACCGGGAGGAAGTAAGGGACCAATGTACCCGACAGGGTGGTATATTGTAGCAATCGCAGAGAACATGCTTCTTCTGGTCTCTGGTCGGATTTTGTTGCTGATGACTAAGTCAAACGTGTCATTCTCCATGTTCCAATGAATTCCAAGTGCGATGAACGATCCACTTGTAAACTGTCTAATTTCAAGTCTAAATCCTTTACATTGGGTGTGTGGTCTGCTGGTGCAAAGGTGCTAAGGACTTGTCCGTAGTTGGACATCAATTTTGCCAACTTGAATCCCCTTTTTGCTTAAAGCTCTTGAAGCTGTTTTGTGATCTCTACTGCCTGACTGGATGATTTGAAGGGCTTCAGGGCGTCATCAACATAGAAATCTCTATTATTGCATCTACAGCTTCTCTAGGAAACTCTTCGACATGATCTCTTGCTATTCTCCTGAGCGCATAGCCACACACCTTGGGGGAGGAGGTAGCCCAAAAAGTATGAACTAACATCTGGTAGGTCCTTGGATTCCTCTTAAGGTCTTCGTCAGGATATCATTAATAGGATAGAACACCACGATCTACTGGTGAAACAGAGTTGGTGAAACATAGAGTTGGTGGAACATTCTTTAAATGCCAGTCGCTTCCGCAATGCTGTTCACTCTGAACATTAACATCACCCCTATCAAAGAACTATTGTTCTCTGGGCCTTGCAACAATTGGCTATTTAGTCAAGGAGACCCCTTCCGACTTGCTGGCACAATAGAATACCACTCTGGCTTTAGAGTGGGAATCTCTTCATCAGGAACTCTTCTTGAGGATCCTTCAGCTTGATACTTGTTCATGATGTCAGTAAATTGCTTGTGAAAGTCAGGATCCTCTCCCACCCTCTTTGTCCTCTTTCTCTTCTTTGCCACTGAGATACTATCAAGAAGGCAAGGAGGACTGTGCCAGAACGGCAATCTTAAATGGTAATGACCATCAACAAGGGCTGCCGATTCATCCATAATCTGCTTTGTTTTCTGATGTTCCACTGATAAGCTCTGTTCCATATCAACCAGGGCATCTGTGAACTCAGTGTTATACAAACATTCCAACTGCTTACTCTTCGTGATCGTTCCAAATAAAATTGATGCCAACACTGTCGACACCAACCAGCTCACCCATTGGACCATACACTGTCCAACCAAGGCTTACCTCCACTTCCTCTTCTAACCTCAGAATGGTTGTCAATGATATCTGGTCAGTCGCTTCCAATCAGAATGGAGACCTTGCGCTCATCTACTTCGGGAATATTGATGCCACCAAGGTGTTCCCACTTTCTCAATTCCTCGTTGTTGGCAAACTGCCTTTCTCCGACTGGCAGGCTCTCAGTGATCAAAACCTGGTTGAGATTAAACTTCGCTTCTCCACGCAATGCCTCTATCTCCAAGCAAGCTCTAAGCCCAAGTTGACTCCCTTGGTAATTCACCAATAGTGAGTGTGAAATTAGTAGGTTCACTTTGAAGGTTCAATTCTGCTATGAGTCCTCTTAAACAGAGTTTGGTGTCGAACCCACTGTCAAGGAAGGCGTATGTCCCTACTTGATTATAGCTTCCTGGTCCAATAACCCTTACTAGCACAAGAAGCTAGAAGCTTGGTCGACTGGTTGAAGGTGTGTGAACTGGAGCTGATTCTTGGCATGTTGCGAAGGTACATCTCTCAGCAACTGTAATTGAGGAAGGCTTTGACTGTACTGCTGTGGTGACCGTTCCACTGACAGAGTGGTTTTCAACTGTTAGTTCCTGATGGAAGTCATTCTGCTTCAATACTGGGTCTGCAGTGTTCTGTGTATCAGGAGGATGAAGAAGGGAATGGTGGCTCTTGCTGCATCCCGGTTTCCAGCGAAAATGAATCCCCTTGTGCAATCCCTTGAAAAATGTCCTTGATTCAGGCAAGTTCCACGCAACCTCTTTATTTGCAGAGTTCCCAGTCGTTCTTTGTAGGGTAACGTAGCGGGATCCCTTACTAGTTAGTACTCGCTTCACATCTTCAAGTTTCCTAGGAAAGTCCATCAGACGTGCAGCATCTTGTGCATCAGCCACAATATGGGGTTGACCAAAATTCTTTGTCAGGGTTTTCCAAGCCTCTTCATATTTTTCACATGCAGGAAGGTTAACACAACTCTTGATCGAATGTTTGACCTTCCCAACACATTGCGCGAGAAAGCAAGCGTGTCAACCTATGAGAATCGTCAATCATCTGGCTTTCAAAGTGGTACGAAAATTGGCGGTAAATTCTGCGAACTCTAAGGGGTCTCCGCCAGACTTCATCAGTTCTATTTTGGGCAGTGAGGGATCTTGTTTAACGCTTCTGCAATCTCTAACCATGGAGTTTTGTCTGTCTGTGCGTCTGAACTACAAGATTGTTGCACAGTTGGATCTGTGAGATGTTGAATCGTTTGCAGTAAAACCTGCTCAAGAAGGGTGTGTACTGGTTGAACTGCACGTGCAGTTCTAAACAAATATGTTTTTTTGTTTATTATGATTGCATACAATGTATAATAAAACAATTATTGTTGACCCTGGTTTTCAAAAGATATGGAGTTACGAAGTGCTTTGTTACACACAGAACTATACTCTGCTGCACTTCATTCAAAAGTTGTTCAGCACATAAGACCCAAAGTTAAAAATTCACCTCTGAGTCTTGTTACATAAACAAACCTTGCAAAATAGTTTTGTATAGTAGTTGACTGAACAGAAGCATTGACACTGTGAAAATTTCATTGATTGTTTTACGTTATTTTTCCTCAACTTCTTTTTATTTCCATTTTTATTGTTTTCTTAGACCGTTTAGTTCTCTGTCAAGCCCATTTAAGGGCGGAGATGTTACATAATCAAAACAACAGTCTTGCGCATGTGCAGTTTATTGCCTCAAAACCAGTTGAACTGTGTCGTTGTTTCCTTGCATCTTGACATGAAGTAAAGAATAAGTGAACCCAATGCATACTTTTACAAGTCTTACCTCTGGTTTTAGTTTGGTTTTTTTTTTGTAATGCCTGCACTGAATTTAATTTTTCTCATTTATTTATGAAATAATTCTTAGTGATTCTTTATTATCGTCCTAAAGAATTTTCTTTTCATTTATTGCTATCAATTTGTCAATTTTATAAGTGGGACTCTTAATAAAGGGGTCGGGTGACATTAGGCTGTACAGTTCCTCACCGATGACATCAACATCTTGGTTCATTGGTGGTGGTTGAATAGTGTCTTCTCTGGATACTTGATTCCGAAAGCAGCAGCATAAGAAATTGCTGGCTTGGGTACTAGCAGTGTTGGGCTGGGTTGACTGCGATGGTAAAATAAACAAACCATTGTGAATTTGATATCTTTTACCCATGTGGGTGCAGTCTTTCATCCAGGTTTTGCAGGGTGGGGGATTCCCTGGAACCCTTTGCCAAATAGTCGGAGTGTTAGCCCTGGCAATGAAAATGGGCCACACAAAGCCAGCAAAAAAACTCTGACAAAGGTGGGAATTCAACCAATACCCTCCAGATTATATCAAGGTTGCTCCACCTTATGAGTTACAGGTTCCTGTCTGACCTTTGTAGCTCATTTGGTAGAGGAACAGTGAGCTACAATTGTTTAACCAATTGACACTTCAAACGCCCTAGGACTCCCCTAGTTGACAAGTAAAACATGTTGGCGTTAGGCAGAGTAAAATCTGTCAAGTCTCACTCCTGTGATAGTCAAATAAATGTTTTTAAAAATACAAAGTTCTGAGAGAGGATTAGCAACCTCTGGAGATTAAATTATTAATAAGGCAACTGTATAAAATGAAGACCAATAGTGATCTTTTGATCTGAGGACTACTACAAGTACCCGTTACTAGATCTGAGAAATTAATGTTCATTAGATTTTAAGTTTGGGTTTTTCTTAAGTGCCAATGCTCAGAACATAAAACTCACACTTGTAAACAGATAATTAGCAGTGAAGAGCTATTTTGTATTCTAATTAAACAACATGATGCATTTTCTTTACACAGTTTTATATTGTGCATTTACCCATTTGGGTTCAATGTACTTTATAACATTTTACTAAGTATACAAAAACATACCATCTCCTCTGGTTCTTTTGGGACCAATTTGGCAGATGCACTCTTTTGGAAATCAGTATTCTGTTATTTGTAAACCGGAATAAGAATAACTGGAATACTTCCAAAAGAATACATACATACTTCATTTAAGGTATCATAAACAAAAACACAAATAATAATACCCTAAAAAGGAAGTTTAAGAGGTTAACCCTATGTGAATAAACTTCCAGAAATAAAAGTTAAAAATATATGAATAAAATCTAAGATGAGTAAAAACCTAAATAATACGCATGTGTGATTTAAGAGCTATTTTAAAACGTCTTAAATTTCCTATCTCAACAACGTTGGCAGGCAGGTTATTCCATTCCAGTTCGCCGATTTAACTTGCAGTTTGTAATTGTGATTGGATCTGGTTCGTTTTGAAGCGAACTCACAAAAATCACGAAAACAAAGGCTATTCAATCCGAATACAAGTTTACAGCACCCTAAGTATACAAAAAATATACCATCTCCTGAACTAGACTTTTAAGAATACCAAATTTTTGACAATGGCAGTCCTAGAAAGGAAGTAGGACAATATTATTGCCACATGAACCAAGCTTGATGGCCTATCTCTCTCCAGTCTCCTTTGACTCAGAGGTAGGGAATCCAAACTAGGAACAGAAGGTCCTAAGTAAGTATGTAACAATGAAATTTTTCCAGGACCAGAATTTTCGGGTGTTACTAAACACAGGAATGGAATGGAATGGAATGGAACGGAATGGAATGGAACGGAATGGAACAGAGTATACTGGAATAAACCAGAATATGCCGTAATAAGGGGCAATGACTCTTGAATAAAGTGGAATGACACCCGCATAAGGCAGAATAAACCAGGAGAACACCAGAATAAAGCTGATTAGCGTAGACAAAGGAACGACACAAAGACAACATATTCCGATATATTCCAGTAGCATTCTTGTTCACTTTGTTTCATTCAGGTGTTATTCTGCCTTTTTGCTGTGTATTCTCAACTGGTACATTTCCTTCTGTTCTGTGTTTAGTAACGCCACAGAATTTTTCCTATTTTTAGATTCAGAAGTCGCTGAAACTGCTTCAGAGGTGCATTGGTAATTTGTATTTGGTTGCAATAATGAAATAAGACAAAAGAATGAAATTTGTATCTGTAAAATTTCCTATGTTCATGTTTTGGCGTCACAGTTCTGCTATCCCCAGTCTCCTTATTAGCGCGGTTTTGCACCCCACCGGAAGTGAAACTTCTGATTTTAAAAAGGCTAAAGGACATGGAAGGAAAATCAGTATGGAATTTTTCTAATTGTTTTTATCTCAAAAAATTATGATGTTTCGATTGAGTAAATAAGGAAAAATCTGTCATATAAACTTTTTAAGGTTTCGAATGGCATTACTAGTGGTGACCATCCATGAATAAGGTAATGGTTACGTTGGTAATCACTGGACCAGCAAGGGTTGGATTTCTTGCTACTGGGGATGAATTTTATTTAACAAATGACCTTCTGTACTTGCGCCTGCTGCCTCCTGATTATTTGTCCCATTTGAAAGGTGGCTATCAACCAGTTAATCTTTTAATGTCTGGATCAAGGAGGTCTCCTGTGCAGTCTCTTGTTCCTACTGAATTTGCGCATTCAAAAAAAAAAACTCACTTGATGGCAAATATTAAATAAGACATCAACATAAAAAATGTCCATGTAATCATGATTATAAAAAAAAATAACAAGTATTAATGTGTTGTTCACTCCTACCCCCAGAGCAGCCTCATTCCCATTCCCCCATCTTTCTCACTCGCCCTGTGAAGCGAGAGCCTGCTCACACGAGCTACAGTACAATCATAGACAAAACCGTTGGTCAGCACTTTTAACATCTTCATTGCTTCTCTCCCCTCCCCTTCTATTCAATGTTGTGCAAAACTGAATGGTTTTAGTGGGCAATTGTTGTATTACCTTACAACATTGAATAGGGGGGAGGGGAGCTATGTAGGAGAAGGTGCAACTATTTATTTTGTGCTTTAACAGAAGCGGGTTGAAGTACAGCTCTGGTGCAGTTCATTTACACAACCTTCCCAACTACTTTCGTCTATGATTGTTTGAAAATTCTGGGTGTGGTCTTAAATTGGAAATACAACTTTTTTGTTAGCGTTTACAGTTACTTTGAAAAACAAACAAAATAAGTGCTTGCTTTAACATTTAAATGTTTTTTGCCATATCGTGAATTTTAGGCATTTATCTGGTTAAAAAGAAGGCAAGTTTAAACTTCCATATATGTGTTTGGTTGTCTTGTTGCAAGTGTTTCAATGATATTAAATTGTAGAGCAAATAACATGATGAAAATTTCTTCGTGAGTTAAGGAAACAGGAAGGAGTTGAAATGATAGTTCATTAAAGCCAAAAAGCTGGCCTCAGTTGTTCAAAAGGTGGATAGCGCTCTCCACCAGATAAATCACTATCCAGCGGATAAACACTAGCAAAACCGATTGAATTATCCAGTGGATAGCGCTATCCACCCTTCGAACAACTGGGGCCTGGCCTTTACAGGTCAAACTTAAAATGGCGGACGTCAGTTGCACTTTGCCAAATCCAGAGTCACATTCATTTCAAACAGAGTCACATTAAATAAGTAAATTAAAAGTGATTACCTTTTTGCACTAATAGCAGGAGCAGGATGGCCTGTCAATCATTGACCTATTTTGGGAAAAGTAATCAACATGCATTTGAACATTACTCCATGACATTACTCCATAAGAAAATGTGAGATATATGCCCAATGAATGTGATACATGTATTTTGCATTAATAACATAGTTATATGTAAAGCATACATACAATTGTGTCTCATGGGCAAATGTTATTGTATCTACTTGTTTTCAACATTACTCCATTGAAACCATTGTAAAGATTAATTAGATACGTTATTTCAATTTATGCTCTCTTTATGGAGTAATGTTGTAATTTACCTAAAATAAAGCTAAAATGGCCATGAAAAGTTCTATTACTATTTCCTTTGAAGCCCTTTACACTCCAGTTTCAATATTTTATCTGTAGCTGTGCTTTAAATGCACTATTTTAGGCTTTGAAAATGGAGTAATGTTGGCAGTGATGTCAGGAGTAATGTGAGTGCTCTCGCATCTCGTACTATTTCTTGCAATATTGATTGAAACAAATCAGTTTTTGGCATTCTTTCAATGTCTTCCGAAAAAGAAAGCTTTCTTTTAACGAATACGAAACATCAAACAACAAAAAAATATTTTTATGGCATTCTCAATAAACATTTTTCTAGCAGAATGCACGTTGGAGTAACGTTATGAAGCGTCATGCAAGTCTGAAATCCAAATCATAAAACAATGATTTTAACCAAATTTCAGTATTGCGAGATTTATGCATTGGAGAGTACATTATGAGAACATTACGAGAGTTATAAGCCCTCAAAGGAGATTTCCTACTCCCACACAATCATAGACAAAACCGTTGGGAAGGTCACCACTTTTGAGGTCTTTATTGCTTCTCCCACCTCCCCCCTATTCAATGTTGTGCAAAACTGAATCGTTTTAGTGGGAAATTGTTGTGTTACCTTACAACATTGAATAGGGGGGAGGGGAGCTATATAGGAGAAGGTGCAACTATTTCTTTTGCGCTTTAGCAGAAGCGGGTTGAAGTACAGCTCTGGTGCGGTTCATTTATATAACCTTCCCAACTACTTTTGTCTATGATTGTAGTTTGCAACATTTCACTTAATTAATCTGCTTTAGTTTAATAAGATTTGATATGACTTTTGAGATGAGATGCACTTGTGCTCAGGTAGATTAAAGCTTAAAACAAGGCTTAACAAGGTGATCATTTTGTTGCACTTATAAGGAAAACAATGTAATAAATGTAATAAAATGCTTAGTTAAGTCTCATTCACCCCTAAACCGGCCGAAACCGGCCATACTTAGTAGTTTACTCTGTCTAACACCAGACGATTTTACTCGTCAATGGGGAACCCCCAGGAGTCAATGGGTTAACTGACTACTCCCTGCTTTTCAGGGCCAGTGAAACACTGTAATGAGTCAGCAGAACAACAGAGCTGAACAACAGAATCCCAAATGACCGGAGGTAAACCAGTTCACTATTTATAAGCACAGCTGAGCAGTTCAACAAGGGACTACCAGCATCCCATTCAACAAGTGGTCAGAATGGGTCTTGAACTGGGATCTCTGGGTCTCAGGGAAAGCACCCTAACCACTGGGCCACACTGCCTCTCAAAGAGAGAATAAGTTAGTCAACACTTGGAACATTAAAAAGGAGTCACAATCAATTTTTTATGTGTTAGCCAATAAGGCTTTCTTTCTCATATTCTAACATGGACCATCACTCACATAATATCTCTCCTTGCCCTAACTTTTCATAACAACCTCAACTCTGGCACTAAAAGCGCTTTCCAAATGGCCGGTCTGGCCGGTCAGTTCTGTCAAATGGAAAGCGCCCTAAAACTTTGCGTTGCCTTCACTAAAGCATTCAGCCCATTATGCTGACATCGGTCACCATAATGCATGTGATATATGTCTCTCGAGCCAACAGCGCATCACATCGCATCACAGCGCATCGAGCCAACAGTGCGCAGCGCATGGGGGGCAGTGATGCGCTGTTGGCTCGAGAGTTCTTCTTAACTTGTGACCACGACCACGTAATTCCCATTCACTATCCAGATTGGCCATGTAGCCAGCATGGTTGCTCTGATAGTGTAGTGGTGATCACACCCAACCGGTAATCAGGGGGACGTGGGTTCAAATCCCGCTCAGGGCATAAAAAGTTTTTCTCCCAACGAAAAATGTCTTCCAGGGGTTGTCCGTCCTTGGTCATTTCAAACTTCATTAATTAATCACATTTCGCCGAGGCTTGGACTGTGAATCCATTTGCGATCCTCCTGGGGGGCAGTGATGCGCTGTTGGCTCGAGAGACCTTCTTAACTTGTATACAAATTGTCCTCTTCTCTCTCGTCCGCCTGTGAATCATCGTTCTGGTTGATCCAGCGTCATCTAGTTGGGGAAAAACATGGGCCCGGGATGACCACGTAATTCCCATTCACTATCCAGATTGGCCATGTAGCCAGCATGGTTGCCCTGATAGTGTAGTGGTGATCACACCCAACCGGTAATCAGGGGGACATGGGTTCAAATCCCGCTCAGGGCATAAAAAGTTTTTCTCCCAACGAAAAATGTCCTTCCAGGGGTTGTCCGTCCTTGGTCATTTCAAACTTCATTAATTAATATATATATATATATATATATATATATATATATATATATATATATAGGTTGAATGAAAAATGGAGTCAAAAGCAAACTGCTCACAGGTCCATGTTTAATGTAAAGAACAAACGTTTCGCCCTTCGGGCTTCCTCAGTGTTCACAATAAGCTAAAAACTAAAAAATACTTGGCAGGAACTGAGTCGGTTTCAAGATCTTATATATGTGAAGAAGTGACAATGACGAAATAAACAGATTGCTTAATTACACGAAATTTACAAACAAGCGCTAATGAGTAGGTGACAAAATAGGTCAGCTTATACACAGAAAAACCACTTACACAATAGTAGATGAAGTGAACAATATAGAGTTAATTATGGGAGCTAACTATCACAGTAAAAAATTAAAAAGTATTATATCTAAAGTTATGAAGAATTGAATGGAAAGAATGTTTTGGGGAAGATAATAAATGAAAATGGCTAAAAAAAATGGCTAAAAATGCATGGCTAAAAAATAAAACGTATTGGCTAAACCTAATCCTATTCTTAGAGTTGAACTCTGATCGTTTGTTAAGGCCGTGGGGATGAAGAGTACACAACTGGGAGCACCAAAAAGCTTCCCTTGTGAGTAAACGCCTATCAATGTGATCTTCACATTCATTAACAATTTTTTCGATAACAATGAATTCAAAGTCAGACATCTGGTGTTCAACCCTATTGAAATGCACGGCTAATTCGCACGTAGTCTTGTTAGTAAGCATAGCCGATTTGTGATTCCGAAACCTGACCTTGAATTCATTGGATGTTGAACCCACATACTGAACCTTACACTTCTTGCAAGTGGCCAAATAAATCACGTTTTTAGATTTGCAACCAAGATGTTGCCTAATAGTGTAATAACGATCTGTACGAGCGCTGTAAAAAATCTTATCCTCCTTTAAAAAGTTCTTACATAAATCACATTTTTTGCTACATTTAAAACAACCTGTAGCAGAATGGTCGTTGTTAGTATAATTAGATCCCTTGGGTCCCGCTAGGAGCTCTTGGATGGTTTTGGCCCTTCTATAAGATGGAATGATTGGAATGATTGGGAAAATCTGTGCTAATGTCGGTGAATCATAAATTCAATGGCTATACGACTTAATGATTTTACCAATGTTGGGCAAATGAGGGTTAAAATTGACCACAAGGGGAAAAATAACCTTTTTCTCTCGTTCTTTAGGTGAAAGAAGGTCCTCCCTGGGTGTATCTTTGGCCTTATCAAATTGTGTTTTAACTTTAGAAGGGTGGTAACCACGATCTACTAGATAATTTTGATATTCCTTGCTACGTTCTTCAAACTTTTCAATTGTGGAACAATTTCTGCGAACTCTTGTAGCAACTCCGAACGGGATAGCCCTGGTACAATGAGATGGATGGGCACTGTTACGCAATAAGTAGATGTGATGGTCCGTAGGTTTGGAATAGATATCAGTCTGAATAAACCCATCAACTAAAAGGAGGGTGAGATCCAAAACATTGAGTGAAATTTCAGATGATACCATGGTAAATTTGATGGTGGGGTACAGTGAATTAATGAATTCGGTAAAATCCTTCAGCTTAGTGGTACCCTGGGTCCAAAGATCGAAAAAATCGAGACGACATTTTCTAACTTTTGGAAGCTAAAAAGTAAAATATATTAAAAAACGTTTCGGTACAACCAACCGACCACTTGAGTCGTAATAATCTGCAAGCTTAACGAACCATATAACTTTACGACTCGATGTAGCACATGAATTCTTTACTTTAATGATAGTTTTAGTTCTCGCTGTTATTACATTGTACCTTTCGGAATAGAATTACTTCTTTTGTTTTGTTTTGTTTGTAATGATTTTTTACTTGTATTGTTGTTAAGTTTTGTAACATACCGAAAATTCCTTGTAAACCATATATAAGCTCTTAAACCTAATTATTATCCACATGCTGTAAACTGATGAAGGTCTAAGACCGAAACGTTTTTTAATATATTTTACTTTTAAGCTTCCAAAAGTTGTCCGTCCTCTGACTCTTTTAACTTTATATATTTATATTTATATATATATATATGCAGTTATGTATATATATATATATATATATATATATATATATATATATATATATATATAAAGATATTGCTGCGATGAGTTTTTTGAATGTTTAGTGCTCTTCGTAAGGACCCAGGAAATTAACATGGGAATCAACCAACTGTGTGAACAAACAATTTGAGACAAAAACATCGTAAATTATATAACATTGTCTTTCTTCAAGCAAACGAGTCTCGTAAACTGCGATAAAAATCATTTGTGAGCGTATATGATCCCTAACTGATGTTTTGAAGCACCTGTAGCATTGGCATCACCAGTTCTTCCTCTTCTTCCCCGGACACACCTGAGCTCTTCTATTTTTGCTTTAATCATGCAGTCATGTCACTATCGCAAGACAACAAAGGAAGTATTCCTGTTTCTTGCACAGCCCATCACGTGACACTGCACTGGTCATTTACCCCTTCAAAGGAATAAAGTGCCATCCAAAATTATCCTGAAACAGATCACTTTTTAGAATTTCGAACACACCTGATGAAAAACAGAAAAAATTCCCGCGAAACGGGAGAAGGATTGGACAGGAACTCGGTCCAGTCCCCACACTCTTCAAGTCCAAAATGGCGGGCAGCTAGCTTGATGTAGTAACAAGTGCATCATCTCAATGCAAGGCTTTGTTTGGGTTATTTTCTTTATAAAAGCAAAACAAGCTTTTTGCTATCCAGCTCTCCTAACCGTGGATGGATGGTTTCATTTTTTCAGCTCTAAAGGACTCAGAAAATCACAGTTCACCTCGATACTGCTCACTAAAGCTCGTAAATGTCTGTGTAATCTACGTATGTATGGTCATGCTCCTTTGCTGATGGGTATTTAAAACAACTATTCAGGCTATTACAAGGTCACACGAAGATTACATGTTAACGAACCTTCTGATAAGCTAAATTTATCTGGTAGAAATATAAAAAATGGGCCTGACAAAATATGGAGACTTTCCATGCTTGGAGTAATGCTTGGAAATATGACGTGAAAATGACTATAAATCAAAGAAAAATTTAAGCATCTTGTAAAAAGATTGTTATATGTACATCAGAACATCATCATTTGTGTTCTATGGGGGTTACTAGGTTTTCAAAGAATAAAATCACCTTTGATTTGCTAAATTATGTGTTTGTTGCGCTAATCACAGGCCCGTTTTAGATCAATGTTAAGGTAAGAATCGGTGTTATTTCTAAACAACGAAACTGATTTGGCTTTGACAATTCATTTTCACTCACCAAATTCAGAATAAGGGCTTCTTGTCAACAATTTGGTTTGTTTATGAGCTGAATTAGGCTCAAAATTCCATTTTGCATCGCCTTAGAGGGGCATGAAGTGTTTGCTTCAACAATTCAATAAACCATATCAAGCCAAATTTTTCTTAACTGATTTTGATAACTGAGTGACTAAACTAAACAGTGGTATAGGTTTGGAAGTTATGCAAGAAGGCAGGTGAATATAGTGAAATTTTGAAAAACGGCTATTTTGGGTTGTAATTTTAACATCAATTTTGGCCAAAATCTATCCCAGGCTCCTCTCTATGCAGTACCTTGAGGACACCGTTACGTGCATGAACTGAAAGCTCTATTATAGTAGAGTTCATGGTCATCAAATTCATTTGGCAGCACAATTTACCAGTGGGGTTTTATCAAACTTTCAAAATGTACCCTGGAAGGCTGGATTTTTGGTGCTCAAAGGGCAAAAAATGAGACCCCTCCTGTAACTCCAAAACTGAAACTCAGAGAAGTGAGCCAAAGTGGTTTTTGAAATATCTCATTATACTTAACATCTGTGCCAAGTTTCAGCCAAATCGGTTGACCACAACTTTTGGCCCCTTGAACACTTTCTCAGACAATGACACTTAATTTTCCCGCATGTCGATTTTCAAGACACCATCGGTAAACTTCTTGCAAAGCCTTGTTTAACAGGGCGATGGCTAAATCTGCCGACTGACCAATATACAGAGTATCGTGGTATCGTAGGCATACATAAATAAAAACCCGAACTGACAGTAGATGGTAGGTCGTTGGTGAAAAAAATAAACAAAGTCAGACCCAGGACCGATCTTTGCCGTATACCAACTGCTTCGGACTCATGTCCTTTTCTAGCCCCTTTCTTATCGAGCTGAGGGCGTCAAATGAAAACACAGGGTGATTTGAATCCGTCGAGGCCTCTTGGGCCAATTCAACGAGCTCTTCGAATATATATGTTCCCTTCTCTTCCTCCACCTTCTTGGCGCTTTGTCTCCATTTGTTGACGTAATGCGAAGGAAAACGGGCTGCGATTTCTCGCAACGCCGAGAAGCGCTTAAGCTCGTTTAGGTACTTAAGAGCGCCTCTCAGCAATTTTCACCTAAGACCGTGCAAGATAAAAAAGTCGAAAATTACCAAACTTTGTCACAATAAAGGCCTACGAAAACCATTTTTAGAAAAATATGTTTTAGTTTGTTTCGATAATTATTTTACCTGGACGGCGACTTTTTGGGTATGGGGCCTTGTGAGCGAGTGAAAACGACTCCAAATGTCGCTTGTTTGAATCGCTATTTTTGAAATAACGAATGAGTAACTTGAAAATCAAAACAACATGGCACAGCTAGAATAATTCATTCACCCTGTAGCGCTGTTAACGGTACAATATACCAAAACTGGAAGTTTTGACCAAATTTTAAAACTTAACCTTTTTTAGATTGATGACAGAGTGCCAAATTTGTGCAAAATTCGACCGTCAAAAAAGCATCCTGGTACATGCCTTTCTCAAACGAGACGATATTCATCGGAATAAGCAATGTTTCTGCTGCAATTAAATTCAACAAAATTTTTGGGTAAATGAAACGGAGGATTTTTGAGGCCCAATCTCAACATGCTGTGGCAAGATTTCCGCACAGGTCCCTACTTCATTATGCATACACTCCCTTGTTTCAAGGAAACAATAGCGATAACAATAGACATCCTTTGGGACTGTGGCGCTTTGTTCTTTCTTTTTAGAGGTTTTTTTCTAAGTCTACGTGGACTTAAAAAAAGCCGGTCGAACTTCTGTCTGAAATACGGAAAATCGAACAGTTTTTCTTGCAATTTTGGCACTTTTCCTGCAATTTTACCCATTTTTCAGTTTTAGAATAAGCGCACGAAGTGGAGTTTCAAGCAATTGTTGTAATAGGGTTCAGATTCGCAAACATAACAAACAAACCAAATAAAAGTACTGTCATAAGAAATTTAATGGCTACCTGCTCTTTTTATCGTGGAATTGTTCTTGCTGTTTGCTTAAAAATTCGCCGAGACACTGCAAAGTGTATGTTTTCTTCCTTTCCTGTACAGTATTCAGGATCACGAACGGTGCATTTATTGGGATTTTGCGATTTATCGCTCTTTGTAGAGATCGGCAATATGCTCAATGATACTTCCAAGTAAATAACTTTGGTAGAGATCCATGGATGTTCCTGTACAAGGCATACTTCCTTTCACTTCCCATCATGTCTTTTCAATCACGGCCTGCTGTGGGCTCGTTTGTCTGGGTCGACGAAGTTTAGGCGATGGTTCACTGTGAGATGATGTTAGCCCTTGTTTGTAGGCAGTTGTAAACTTTCCGGCCTTATGTAGCTAGGGCTAATATTTTTTCAAGGAAAGTTTACGGAATGATTTCCGTACAGGTCCCTACTTCATTATGCATGCAGAATAAATTAATTATTCATTCGCGCTATTGTTTTGTAGAACAATACTTATACCCAAGAGAACCGAATACATACATGGGTAATTTGTACTTACGGGATGAATAAAAACGGATCTCATTTTTTCTCTCCCTCCCTCTCTCTCTTCTTTCCCTTCATCGCCCACACCGTTACTCGTTTTTGTCCCAGCTTTCCTCTTTCTATCCCTTCGTCTTGTTCTTATTTCC
>NC_090888.1:27444643-27447143 GCF_036669925.1 Montipora capricornis | reverse complement strand
ATTCGGTTCTCTTGGGTATACGTATTGTTCTACAAAACAATAGCGCGAATGAATATTTAATTTATTCTGCATGCATAATGAACTAGGGACCTGTACGGAAATCATTCCCATGCTGTTTGTCAACAAACAGCAATTCGAGACTTTAGCTTTACTGGAACTACTGTAGGTAAAATGGAACGTGTCATTGAAATTTAAATCTTTTGGTTTAAGAGTGACATATTCGTTAATTAAAATAACTGACCTAAAAGTTTGCATACTAGTAAGATTCATTCCGTTCCATACTTTTACGCAAACAAGTTTTCTTAATTCACTTTCTGAACATACCTGCAAAACAAACAAATATAAAGAAAGGTATATCCCCCTTTATATAAGTATACGCTGGTTGGATTTTTCTTGAAGCCCTCAAACGACCATCGAACGGTCAACCAGTCGAACGCTTTGTGACCTTCGTGAGTTGTGCCGTGATTGTGTCGTCAGAGCTGTCACGCAAGAGATTAGGACAAAGCACGCAGACCAATGGCTTCGTGCGGTTATTCTGAGTTTGCTGGGGGAATTTGTGGCGCAAGTTCTGATAATCCAGCAAACGTTCAATGCGTAACAATAGCAAAATGTGATAAGGACACCAAGGCACACTTGAAAAGTTATAAAGTGTAGGATTCTTCTCTGGATACAGTGGCTAGGCTTTTGCCCGCACGTGCAGGTAAGCTTTACCTGGAATCACTTAAATTAAGATATTGAGCAGAAAATCACTTTGCGAAATCCGCAGATACTACCTGCTACAGAATTAATGTCAAAAACAGAATACCCGCCCACAAGAAATGGACCTAAAAACACTGCTGCCGCAGTGCCGCAGTCGTGTATTGTTGTACGAGACTGCGACTGTTTTCTTATTAATTGCTTTTAAAGGTGTTTTTGAGATAGATGATATCATTTTGGGTACGACGATTTGCCCACGGCATCGTGATCGATTTGGAATCCGATGGAGATGTAATAAGAAAAATCGCGCCCGCCTACATGAATGGGCATCACATATGGCAGTGAAAGGGGAGCGCGGATTAACCCTTGCTCAGTCTCAAAAACTTGACTTGCGCTTGACTTGCTGTTATAGCGAAGTTACAACTACTTATGGCCGAAGTTGTAGCACAGTGGCGAAGTTTTACCAGGATTCCAGTTCTTTCCTTTCGCCAAGACAATTGTTTGGGCTATTGCGGTTTCCGAGTTGAAGAAAGGATTCCTATGCACCCATAATCTTTTTTCAAGATCAGCTGTGTTGTGACATCGAGGGGTAACGTATCTTTCAGGCATTTTTTCGCATCAACTCTCAAATCCTCATGTTCTCTGACCACGTGTTTCTGAATCTACGTTATAAGTCGAGAGAAGACTTCAGCGAGTGGTATGCCAAAATGGTGGGCAATTTGCACGCTATTTAAAAAGTCGAAAAAAATTTCTCTCTCGTTTGAATGGAAAAGTCCTTTCGCTAAAGTTCATTTTTCAATATGGACTTTCAAAAGGGAAAATAAGAAAATTACGTTATGGGCACTTTAACTGCAATGTTATGATACCATATGAAACATCAAGAAATGCTTAGGCCATCCTTTTTCTTTTTTTTTTTTTTCGTTTACCGTCGAATGCGTTGTCTGATATCGGGTCGGTCGGATTGAAAAAAAAAAAAGCCTAAAAAAAATCATAAGCATTCTCGGAATCGGATCCCTGCTACCCTAGCATAACAGCTGTGGAGCCAGAAAAACAACAAGACATGAACCCAAAATCAATATGGCGGAAAAGTTGGTGAAGGTTGTTGCAAAATTAAGACAGCGTAGGGAAAAGGATCAACCACCGAAACTCCTATGCTACATAAAATGGCTTAAAAACGTCGTTAGCTTTTTTTTGTTTGTTTTTGTTTTGAAAATGCCAAAAATTTGGGTCGGTCGGACGACGCGAAACAGACAAAAAAAAGGGGATGGCCTTAACCAGATGCACTCATTAATGTGACGTATAGGTTACCATGGAAACAAATCAGCCACCGAAAAACACGCTCTATATTATCTTTAAACGCGTATATCTCAAAAACGAACTCGGTGATTCCCATTTTTTATTGCTGGAGATTAATTGGCAAGTTAAGAGCGCCTCTCAGCAATTTTCAACTAAGACCGTGCAAGATAAAAAAATCGAAAATTGCCAAACCTTGTCACAATAAAGGACTACCAAAACCATTTTTAGAAAAATATGTTTTAGTTTGTTTCGATAATTATTATTTTTAATATCACTATTTTTGAAATAACGAATGAGTAACGTGAAAATCAAAACAACATGGCACAGCTAGAGTAATTCATGCACCCTTTAGCGCTGTTAACGGTACCATATACCAAAACTGGAGTTTTTGACCAAATTTTAAAATTTAACCTTTTTTAGATTGATTACAGAGTGCCAAATTTGTGCGAAATTCGACTGTCAAAAAAGCATCCTGGTACATGGCTTTCTCAAACGAGACGATATTCAT
>NC_090888.1:27419643-27429643 GCF_036669925.1 Montipora capricornis | reverse complement strand
GCTTATTACGAAAACAAATTGTCATTCATCACGAAACAAAACAAAAACGTCACTTCCGTTGCAGTAACACGTACTCAGACCGATATTCTTTTCAGTTTAACTATGGAGCAAATAAGTTCGAAAAGTTAGGTCAGTGAATTTTCTTACCTTTAGAACATTATTCTCCCTGTAAGTTGTAAAAGATGATCCATCCAAAGAAAATTGTAACTTGTAGCTGGTGACCCTTGATAATCCACGTCCAGATCCTTGAGTTGCAACTGCACAAACCGTCTTCACTGAGGCCAAATCAACTTGAAGATAATCTGTTCTGCCTGGTACACGTTTTGAACACCAAACACCATACGCTCCTCTTTTTCCATTGAATCTGCCGTAAAAGGGTTCGTGGGATGGGCCAGAGATTGAGCTTGCGGTCATCCTGTCATCTGGTATAGTGTTTATGTCCTCGACTCCGACAGGAAGACACCCTGTGCAACAAGAATCAGAAATATGTACATTAATCTTTATGACAGTTGCCCCGACGTTGAAATCCTTGACAGAAACCAATCAAAGCAAGTATATTTAACGTTTACTCCAGTCGCGCTTGTTGAGATTGATTATGTCGTCTATAGACCGTATTAGTCGGGAGCTAATGTATTTCCGCGGACCTTTTATGAAGAAAGCAAGTCATTAGCCTTGTTATGTTCAGTGGACCATAAGGAGCCCTAAAATGTTGTTGACACTTTTGAAAGCGTTAAGAGGGTCTTTATGGGAGTTTAAAAAGTGACCTGTGCGATCTTGCATGAAAACAAGGCTAAAACGTTGTAAGAGGCCACAACTTTATTCCATTTCAAGGAATCTCAACCAAACTCTCCAGATGCACTAAGTAGACAACCCTGAATCCAGTACATTAGATATATATATTAACAAGGGTCATGTGATGGACCTAGTATGAGATCGAGGCTGATAAGCTATGAGTAAAAATAAAAAAAAATATGTCTGTATAGCGGAAATCGTGGCCTAACTCACGAGATATACCAAGTAGACAGTCCTGAAGCTGGTTAATTGTTTTTTTTTTCCCTGACAAGATTCACACGATTGACCTGATATGGAAATGAGACTGCTAAGCTTTGCTTGATAATATGATAATTAAACCCATATATAGAAACCAGACAAACTTGCTGTATTTATAAAAAGCTGTGGCCTCTAAAGTCAACAACATGGTTTCAATTAATGATTAATGATCACGTCATCAATTAAGCATGTAAAGGAGGCTAAACTAATATGATTTATGTGCTTTGCATCCTAAATCATAAATTATAATAGGACTTGGTATATCTACGCAATGTTAAGCTTTTCGGAATACCGATGGCGAAAAATTATCTAACGTTTAGAAACTAGACTAGCACTGCGTCTACCCTCTCTGTATATTACAACTCATCTTCACAAATCTTTATTAATCTTCACTACCATCATCATCGTCTAACATCTCACTTAAAACATTCTGGCAGGGTTCATCTCCTGTATCAGAGCAAGAACAGAGGTCTGTGCACTGCAGTCCATTTCTGCGACACTGGCATCCGTTGCTTGTGCACTGCTTTGTGCATGCACACTCAACCAACTGAATAATGGCTTCTGGCGCTGGTGGTAGCTTAGTCATCACTGGAAGCCATGATTTGTTCTTTTTCTCCCAGCCATAGTTGTTCAGGAGATGGTAAGTCAGGGTTTGCGACAACATCGTTCTTCCACACCATGGCTTGGTAATGGGCAATTAAAACAGCTTCACGTAGAGCACCTTGTGTTGGTTTATGATTGGCCTTGTTTCTTACGAAACAACCGTCATCGTAGATCGTTCATTGTTTTAAGAGATGTATTTGGAACATAGTTCGCACACAAACTTCTCAATGGCCTTGATGGTTCTGTCAGATGGTGTTAGTGTTAGTGCCTAGCTTTTCCATCTCTCTGGCAATATCTTCATCGACATTTAGAAATGCCTTCAAACACAAAGTTTTCGCGTGGCCTAAAAAACATTCCGTATTATCCGCTCCACTGAGTGCGTGGAAGGCTGGAAGAGCTGCTGTTCTAGCTTGCCCTAGAGCCGAACTATTGCATGGCTGTAACTTGATCTCCCTATGATTGCGCCCTTTTCCTGTGTCAAAAGAAACATTGGCACACAGGTCTGGGAGAGTAAACTTGGATCTCCACTGCACCATCCGATGTAGCATCAACGGCATGAAGTATGACCTTAGTGTCTGCTTCTTCTTGGTTGTTGTGTAAGTAAGTATTGAACATCTTTACGTGTCGCCTTGCATTCACTATCCCACGCAACGACAAATCGCCTTCCACTGTCTCCTAAAATGCTTCATTGCCTTGTCTGCGACAAAGATGGTGAGTTCGTTCTTCGTCTTAGTGTGTGACAGAAGCTTCTTCATCTGAACGTTTAAGATGTTAGTAGAATCTGTGATCCGATAGAAGACAGCGTTCTGGACTCCTTGCATCTTGTCTGTCGTTGCATCTTTCAAGGACGTAGGTAAGTCATATCTATCGAAAATAAGGCGAACCTCGTCCTTCCTTCCATACTTTTGTTCGATTGTGTTGACGAAATGATCCGCTAGTTGGGCACAGTTCTTCACCAAATCTGGCTCGTTCAAGCACTGCAGCTCTGCCATAGCGTAAATGATGTTGACTTTCAAATCGAGTCCAGTGACATCTGTTGTAGTGCTGTCACCATTTCTCTGAGCAGACGATCTAGATGGGAGCGTCTCTAATATGGCCATAAGCACACTTTTAGCAAAGCATTTCAGCATGGATCCATCCGCTGCAAACAACGACCGGGGTACTAACGAGAATTCATATAGTCCTATCGTCTCCTTGATGTCAATCTCAGGACGACGTCTGCAGACCATCATCATCCTGGCAAATAGAGACCGGTTTTCCCGCAGTTCTATCAGCTTCTCCTTTGTCGACACATTCATCTTCTTCGCGTTGCTCTTCCACGTACAAAGCTTTCGTTTCTTCATTGTAGAAATTGTACATCAAATGTTGACCTTACCTGACTGAATGCGCTTCTTCGCAAACGTATGAAATAGCGTCTGTCCTATGAGAGTCTGACTGCACAAATTTTCCTTGACGTTGTCAGCATTACAACTTTGGCTACATGGTTGAAGAGATCTGAGCGTTTATCAGCAAAAGGGTCGGTGAAGGTCTCAATAGTCTCTATCAACGCTTTGACATTCTTGCCTTCTCGGAACACTACAGCTGGATTGTGGTCGTCATGTCGTTTTTGGATCTTGGAAACTAAACCTGCCATATCTTTCGCTTGCTCTGCAAGATTTTCCATTTCAGGCGCAATCAGAAAGAACTTAGTCCGTGCAGTTTGGTTAAGCGTGATTCCAACCAGCCCTCCGTTTACTTTCATCGATCGATTTACATGTTCAAGTCTATGATCTGCACCAAGCGCACAGAATGGTACGCTAGAGTTCTTATTTACCACCCCGTTTCCTGAGAGAAACAATATAGCCATCAGGATCGGTTATTGGGAGACAATTCATTTCTGCAAGGTACAGTGGTATCATTCGAGCATAATTCAGGCGATCATGGGCAAAGAAGTATTTGATGAAGTCCTGAAGAGATTGAAGGTGTAGTTTCCAGTCACCTGTACGCACGGCTCTGATAAACTGAAGCATCTCGAAAACCATGCGCATAAATTTTTCCGTCACCTTAAACAATGGGTGCTGATCTCGTGTTCCGTCAAATTCTCCTCAATTTCTCCACAAGACCTTCTGCGCTTGCATTAGGATAGACAGCAGGGTCGGCCGTTTATGGGCTGGTGCAGCTAATAGTGGTGGCGTCCCTACCTTCATCATGCTGACCAAGCAGGAATTCCCGTTCTTTGAGAACACTTTTCTCTTCCTGTTTGAAAAGCTTCATCTCGCGGTCTGTCATGTGAACTTGGATTGTGCACAAGCTGCTCGCTTTTCCCCTCTTGACATATCAAACAAGACTGCAGTTCACCACCTTTTCAGACATGACTACCGCACTACATCTTCTGGAAGTTCAATATGGCGGATAGCTACTTTGATAAAAAATGTCAGCTGACCAGTAGGTAGTGACGGTAGTGAGATCCCAGTCCTCTTTCATTGTAAATAATGATACCGTGGCTATTCTAGTTACCGTACTTATGATATACAGGAGCCGGCTCCTGTGATATATTAACTATCGATATTTTTGCATACAACATGGTTTGGCCGGAACTTTCATTTCCATACCAAGTCAATCGTGTGACTCTCATCAAGGAAAAAAAACAATTAAGAGTTCTAGCAACTTTAACCAGCCTTAGGACTGTCTACTTGGTATATCTTGTGAGGTAAGCCACGATTTCCGCTATACAGACTTATCGGCTTCGATCCCATACTAGGTCCATCACGTGACCCATCTAATAGATATATCTAAGATACTGGATTCAGGGTTGTCTACTTAGTGCATCTGGAGAATTTGGTTGAGATTCCTTGAACTGGAATAAAGTTATGGCCTCTTATAACGTTTTAGCCTCGTTTTCATGCAGGATCGCACAGGTCACTTTTTAAGCCCCCATAAATATCCTCTTAAAGTGTCTATACGGCCTCCACGGTTTTTATTGTTTGGGCATCTCTATAAAGCGTAGATAAATGTCCCTAAAATAATTTTTCGATTTCGCCACTTTTTGACCCCGAAATCAAGCTTCAAGCTTGGCCACGCCCAATCAAGTTGACCGGGAGACATGCCCAGAAAGAGACTTGCTTCCAGAATCGACTGTGACGTCATTTCGGGAACCGCGCACCAAATTCAAATTTTTTTTTTGAGGCAGTTGTAAGTTCATCCGCTATGGTGAAAGCATTTCTTCAAACTGGTGAACATTACTTCGCTTAATAAATGAGGGCCTTAGCATTACTTCGTAAAAAATGTTCTCCTGTCAGGATTTCCAATAACATGTTTGGGATCTTTCATATTCAAACTTTGTATGATGGTTATTTGGTATTCCTTTGTTGCTGTTGCTGTCATGGCAACAATCCTAGTTGTGGGGAATACTGATTCAAAATGTGGCCAGTTTACTGTTATCTCTGTAATTTTGCAAACTAAACAACAAAATAATAATTTACAACTAGGAAAAATGCTGTGGTCACTGCAATACCGATGATACAATTTGGCTATCAGAATATAAGAAGACTGAATCACAAGGAACCTTTAAGTAGCTAAGCCCTTTTAATACAATCATGCAAAGTTATGAAACCATAAAAGAAGCTGAAAAATTAGCATACTAGTCATAAATTTCCAAAGTGATGTGCGAGATTGCAGAAAATCAAAATATCAAGTAACACTATCATTTTTGATCGTACTGTATCCAAACTCGATAGCTTATCACAATTTTTCTATTTGAAGAATCAAGTTTTATTAGACAAAGAAAAATAATTTGTTCATTTTTAAACTTTTCAACTGAAGAATTTTCATGTAATTACTTTCTATTGAAAATATAAGGTTTTTGCAATGTCTTATATTATTAAAAACTGAAGCATTAGATAATGCAATTCGAGAGTTTTGATGGGCTAAGCCATCATGGGTTATGAGCCATTCATTATACCATGATCTACAAACACGGCAAGCATACGCGTGATTTTTTGGGCCTTTTTATTTTTATTGTAGTCTAGTTTTCTATATTTTGGGGGCGTTTTTAATAAAACAATTATTACACTCGCGCTTGTTGGATATGACATGATTAGAGCCAACTCGGCGCTACGCGCCTCGTTGGCTATCTATCATCTCATATCCAACGCGCGCTCATGGAATAATTGTTAATTAGACAACATATTTAACAATTATTCCATGATCAACTAACTTTAATTCTGCTTTCACATTTGTTTTGCAGATTTCAGTTCACTTTTAAACTGTCACTGATGATTCTAGCAGTAATTACCATGCTATGAGCATTTCTGAAATGCTTTTTGCTATTTTTAGCTTTTTTTTTGATGGTCGGCCCCTAAAACGTAACCTTGTAAATCGTGAGCTCGTTGCCTTACCTGATCCCCTTTTTTTTTCTTGTTAAATAAATTGACAAGAAAGAAATGAGGAAACTTGAAAAGGTTAATGCAGATGACTAAAAGATGAAGGATGGTTTATAGTACTAATGATCAGAACCTCTCCTTCAAATACTGCGGCAAATTAAGGATTGTTGTTTTTGTAATTAATTAATACGATTTCCATTAGAAAGAAAAAAACTAGAACAAGCTTCATCCCAAGTTGAAATTCATGGCCAATTCAAAACCAATCAGAGCCAGTCATTTTAGATTTGTTTTGGGCAAAGACCTCGGCTGGCCAGTTATCACCGAAAATGCTAGCACAGTCGTATCATGTGCGATAAACTAAATTCATGGAGGACGTGAATTGAATTTCATATTTCATATTGTCATGATTTTAGGGTAAGTGCATGTAAGACTTACAGTACGTTTTGGATAGTACAACGACTAATTAAGACGATTTTTTTTTTTAACTTCGAGCATTGCGCGGCCAAAAATACCATAATAATCTTTTGCCGCCAGTCAATTTTAGTTGGAATCACGTGTGTTTCGCGCCAGGGAATATTTTGATGGCCGCAATAATCATTTCGACTCACAAAAAGTCCTGTTCCCTGGCTCATTTCTAACCTTTGTCGGAAGGATATGAAGCATTTTGTGGTAGAAAAAACCCTAGGATGCAAATGGCAGATTTGCTTCAGTAGACTTGCCATGAGATGCGAACAATGCCGGCCGTTTGTCACAGAAGTTATGGCTGATTCTGACGGTTTGAGACGGTTTACTGTCGATACTATCTTGCCAAATCAATTCATTTAAGGTATGTAATTGTTTTACTTCTATAACCTAAGTTATTTCAATAACAATTGATACTTTAAAACTCTGAAATCTCTTTGAAAGGCTGTGTTAAAGCACAATTAGCGTAAGGGTCGAGCGTTAAGCCCGCCGTCGAGCTCAACTTGCGTTCTCCAATTCATTGAGCGAGATTTTCCCTTGAGAAAAAAAAGCTCAAACGAGATTATTTGTGAACTTTACGAAACTGCCAACATTTCAAAATGAAGGTTTTGACTTCACCTGTTCGTTCTGAATTTTCTTGTACCGGAAACAGTCATATATTATTTGTTAACGTCTTTGCTTTGCTCATTAATCCTGGAGTTATGTCTGGTTTACATTGGCTCCTCAGCATTTCACCTAAGCGAGTTAGCAGCTTATCTACCACGATGAAATACTCCGCGCCAAGTTTTGTGCAAATATTAGAGTCTTGCCTTCTCTGCCATTATTTTGAAATTTTCCGCAGACAAACCCTTAAAAATTGTACTAAAGCTTATAGGTCTAATCTCCAGTTGTTCACATTCCTGTTTACAATGTATATCTGTCATAAAAGGCAGACTTGTTTTGCTTAATTGAACCACAAAACAGGTTGATTTCCTCCTCCTAATAATTCACTTATCCATGATTTTTGTTTTCCATCACAGGGGCCACTTTTATAAGATGAATACTCTTCACTGTCTAGATGATGGATAAATTCTAAGACAAAAGCAATGGTTTCTGGTGGAAGTTTATGACTATATTGGCGTCCTATTTTCGGAATTGCTGCTCCTGGACCATTTTGTTAATTCGTAGTCTGTGCATGATACTTCTTCTCCTCGACTGTTAGTAAACCTGAACATTTGCTTAATTTCCTTATTTGTGTATTGCTGTGCCACACAGTTCAACAGTTCAACCCATTTGGGACTTCCATTTGCATTCACTTTTTCCTGAATGGAATTTGAAAGAAGTGAAGATAATGGCTTGCTCCTTTTACTTTTTACTTCTAGTAAGAAACACCTCCTAGAGAGTGAGGTTCGCATGGTTACAATCATGTTTCCAAAACATTGCTAAAGCCAGTATGCGTGCAAAGTACTGATAGGGGTGAAAAATATTGTGATCTTATTTTTTCATTATCAAAGGTAAAGGAAAAATGTCCTGACGTTGAATTAGTCAGTAATAATTACTGACTCTGATCTGATTATTAGAATGCAAAAAGAGAACTCCTTATAGCCTGGATTAGTTTTCTATTTTAGGGAATAATGCATACAGTACAACTCACATATAAGAACCTAGTACAGGCTGAAATTTGGCATTTTAAAATACCCAAAAATGTAAGAACCTGCAAAGCCTGGCAAAGAAAAAGAGGTACTTTTACAAAAAAATCACCCTCGAGAAAACTCCTGTTATAGACCTAATCGGCTAACTCAATATTGTACCCAATTCAAACCCTTTGGGAAAAAAACGTTTTGTTTCAGGTATTTCCATATCATTTAAATATGAATGGTACATTATAATGCAACTACAATACACAAAGAATCTTAATCTCGGGAGATTTGAATTGGGTACAACATTGAGTTAGCCGATTAGGTCTATTGTGTATATGTTTTCTTTGATTGGCATTTTACTGGATTTTCTCTAGAAATATGTTTTCCAAAAAGCTACAGTGCAATACTGTCTACATATCTTATGAATAAAATATAGAAATTTATTGTTGTTCCTCTGAGAAATAAGAACCTATTAAGAAACTACATGTAATCAGCCTGAATTATGAAAAAATAGCCAAAAATATTAGAACCTGCTCAGCCTGACTTCGAAAATTCTAGGTTCTTATGTGTGGGTCTTTAATGTATTTTGCAGGGTTACCAGTAGTAACTTTTACCCTGTTGTACAAGCATGACAGTATGCCATGTTTTCAGTTTCGCGGGCTTGGGAGATCCTTGAATTGTGTTCATCTTTTCATTACCAATCCTAATAAACTGAAAAACCAACTAGTAAGGTAGAATATGTATGGTAGAACTTTACCATGTGAGTTAAAAGAAGGAAAGTTTACCCCATCAAATTGGCCTTCAAGAATTTCCTGGCAGATCTGTTCATTTGAGGCACCCATGTTTTCAACTTCTGTTTTAAGTTCAGCCACTTTTTACCTTGTGCAGTTTTAAAGTTTGTTTCAAATCCTCCGCTGAGTTCGCTTTGACGTCAGTTCATATGACACTGGGGCAAAACCAACTTGATTTTGAATAGAATTGTTTGCAGACAGGGGCTGTGGAACACTTTTATTTACACTGGGTGACAGCCTGTGCAACTTTACATAACATGCACCACAGCACCTTAAACTGCTTGTAAGGGTCACACAGCCAAACTTTTTTTCCAAAAAAGTTTTCTTAGCTTCAGGGAACAAATCATCTACTGACTTTGAGATATGTCCAGGTTTGACCCTAATTAGATGCACGCAGATTTCAATAAGCGTCACGAAGTGTCCCCTTGCTCTTTTCGCCAACTTCAATATCACTTGTGTCTCAGAATACAGACAATTTATGTCACAAAGTGTCCCCCAAATGCTACTCTTTAAGTGAAGATTAGCTGCTGCATTTACCCAAAGCTAAAAATAATGCTGACCTTTACCCTTACCTTATTGTTGAAAATAGGTAGCAAATCCTTAGATTTAAAGGGACACTTTCTGTTGGATGTCAAAATTGGGCGTGTATCTAATGAGGGTCAAACCTGGACATAAGTGGACTTTGGTAGTGACTTTAAATGTTTTAGCTTGTACAGGGGAGTTGTGCATTTGGACGCTGAACATCAGAGGCGGATAGTGGCATTCCTACAGGCTTGACATTTTTCCTTTAACATTATGGGACGAAATTCTTCCTTGTAGGTTTTTTACATATACTATAAGTAAGTACTGATGAAGACATTGTTTACAATCTCTGTGGCTCAGCTGGGACTAGTTTCTTTCTTTTTTTTTTTTTTTTTTTTTCAATTCTTCACAAAGATCAAACCTTCAATAACTCTTTTTTTTTTTAACTTTGATATAAGCTAGACTTAACTCTAGTGAATTGGAAAATGAAACATTTGTGGCAAATTTTATGATCAATTCAACTCAACAATCGAAATTGAAAGTTGACAATTGAAGCTAAGCTGAACACAATCTTGATGTGTAATTTTAAAGG
>NC_090888.1:27407143-27414643 GCF_036669925.1 Montipora capricornis | reverse complement strand
GTTTGAGCACTCTGGCATGGCTTAGATGTACCACATGTGTGGGACCATTTGGGGTGGCTTTATAAGCTTAACCCTCCAACCAGACATCAGCACTGCACTGATGAGGCCCAGAAGGCCGAAACAGTAACTGTCTGCAGTTATATATATATATATATATATATATATATATAGTATATATATCGATATATATATATATATATATAGATATATATATATATATTGAGATCCCAGCTTTTCAAGCTTGGGCGAAACAGCTTGTTTCGTGGTCGCCCACACGTGGTCGCCTGTTCGTGGTCACCCACTCATCGTTGGATTTATTTATATATATAGAATATATGTATAGCAAGCCTTGTCTATCCTTCGGATCCTACTAGCTAGTGACTACATCGTTGGGTTTATTTATTTATTTATTCATTTATTTAGTAGTAAAAGTATTTATTAAGAAATCAGTCACAACATACGTGTGGCTTTACAATGAATGACAAAACTAAGCGAAAATATGATGTCCAACAAAATTGAACATCTATTTACAAAGGCCCGTTTGAATCGATCAGTTTTTACTTTAGGAAGTGTAAAGTCATGACCCCTTTCAAGCTGGCAGAGAGCGCCACAACAGCTTGCGCCAATTACTGTGGCCCCTTTTTTTTTCCCTCCCAACCATGATACACAACAGAAGACAGACCACAACACCGGGAACTACGTGCCCTTCTCTCAGCGTCAAGTGTGTGAGTTCTTTTATGTCTCACAGGATTATGAACATTGAAAGCTTGTGAGACGGGACCTCCGGCTTATCGTCCTTATCCGAGAAGGCTTGAAAGTGTGTGTTTTCTTTTAAGTCTCACAGGATTATGAACATTGAAGGGTTGTGAGACGGGACCTCCGGCTTATCGTCTTATCCGAGAAGGCTTGAAAGTCTAACCATTTGCAGATGTAGTTACAAAGGCTGCACTTTCTCTCAGTTTACTTAAAGACCCGGAGTGTTGGTCCGGTCGGTCAACAAACTGAGCCACCGGTGCGCGGTGGTTTCAGCCTCTTTGATTCAAAAATACAATTTGTTATTAGCTGGTAACCTGTTAATTATCCATGGATGATCCAAATGTATGTCCTGTTCCTGCATGTAAAAAAGACGGGGAACCCCGTGGCTAACTAACTAACTTTACTGATTGCTCTGTTGCCAGCAAGGTTGTCGTGATGGTGCAGTGTTTAGCACATCCGAATTATAACCAAGGAACGCAGGTTTGTACAGCATTATCCACGGTTGTAGTTACAACTGTCTGTGAAATCCATTTCAGTGTCACAAGAAGTACAAGTGGTGGGCATATGATCAAAATAACTATTACTGCCACAGTCACTGTCTGCAACATCAACCAAACAGCTATAACACATCCATGATTCCAGTGATTCCGCAACATCCTGCGAGAGATTGGCACATGGTACGTGCCACCATGTGCTACAGGTATCACAACAAATACTGTTCTCTACCGACATGTCAGTGATCTCTAATTCCTCCAGTATAACTTTGTCACACTTTTGGACAATGGTATATATCTCCGTACCCCAACAAAACTGGTAAGGCATATGTTTTGTAGAATAAAGTAATGTTGTTTAGAACCACACTAAAATATTCTCTGTTGAACTCCATTCTTTCATACAGTGGCTTGTGTACCTTTGTCGAGACAATGGAGTACCCATGATTTGCTTCAGTCACCCACATTTGAGCCTGCATTTGGGTGTAGTACTTGCGAGTGTGCTTTAATCTTGGGCTCCCATCTACTTCCTTCAAAAAATCGACACGCTTGTATGTAGCTTTCAGATTGATATTTTATTCTTTGACTGAGAAAGGGCATTTCACTTCAAAAATAGCTGGACTCACAACAATCACAAACAAATAAACCATCTGGTGAGGCAGCAAGGAAAGCATAATCAGGTTTTATAAACAAACTACACTTTTCAAACCCATTCATTCCATTTGCAAGTTTGGACGCCACATCAGACAAAAATGACTTATTTGCATCCTTCTCATGTTCAATCCCCCACTTAATTTGAGGCGAGTGAGAAATGTCATCACTTTTGCTCAAAATGTTGAATACCAGAGGGGTATATGTACTTTTGCTCCTCTTTCTGGACTTCAAAAGTTTAAGACACATCTTATTGCCACTTTGTCTTCTTGTTTCAATTCTTACTGTCTTCACCTCAGCATTTGTCATGTGACAGTGTCCCAGAAATGATGAAGCTATTTCTTCACATGTTTTGCTGTTGTTGGTTTTGACAGACATGAAGGCTACGGCTTTCTCTTTAACTGGTCGAGGAAGGCCGTCATCTTTCGCATGTAATTCAATGGAATTGAGGAAACAAGAAGGCTCACATTCATTGATCTTTCCAAGCAAATCAGATACTCTTTCATTTGTTAACACTCTGTCACAAGCGTTCCCTGAGTTCTTGCTCTATGGCAGGATCTCTATAGTGTCCTTTCTTGTCTTCCTATGTTTAATGAATTTTAGATTTCTTAGTTGGCCTGGTGTAACCTCCTTCTTTGTTCCTCTGTTCCAGCCTTGAGGGATGCTTGTACAGGCTTGAGAGATGTAATCCTTCTTGAAAGCATAGTTCACTTTATATAACAAGGCAATTACATGATTGCATACCTCACTACTTCCTGCAATACAGGAGCACCATGATGTAAGGATTTTTGATTTATCCTTTGGTCCCTCATTGCAAACGCACGCATGATGTGGGTCATCGTTTAGTCTTTGCGAACGAGAGACATATGCTTTCAAAAACAATAAGTTGTCATTGCATGAAGCATGGTACATATTGTCTACAAAGGCACTAAGCCAATAAGAATATGCCTTTTGGTACTTGTATTTACCAATGTATTCTACATCCAACTGCTTTCACTCTTAAGACGTAGCTAAAAAGCATTCCATCGTCTATATTTGGCCACTCATGGACGTTGTCCTTCCACTCGTCTTTCCGAATAGAATCAGAGTCGGTGTTTATCCGATGTTTTTATTAGTCTCTGTTGGAACTCAGGTTTCTTTCAATTTGCTGTCAATTTTTTCTTGAGTAAACTTCTTGTCACCGAATTCTCTCGCTACAAGTTCGGCTTTTTTCCTTGTCTGTTTCAATCCTCGAAGAGCTAAAAAATCCTCTGGGGAAGTCAGAGTCCAGTTCAAAAAGTTTTGATATTCAAGCTTTTCTTCTGCCTGCCTCAGCATCGGCCAAAACGTATATAAAATGCTCAGGTATGATGAGTAATACCTTTTGAATAATATTAAAACTCTCAACGTTAAAAAATCAATAAAACAAAGGAAAATAGCAAAGACAGAAAAGCAAGCAGCGATCTTCACCTTGTTTTCACGATGCAGAGTATGTTTGGCCGCGCCTTCTCCCCATTGGTTTTGCACCCTTTAAAAAATGGCGTCGATAACCTTGGATCGGTCTATTGACTTCCGTTTCTGTTTCTCGATGGGACAATTTTGTCAGGCGGCGGAGAAAATTATAATACAGCATAGCACAAAGAATGCACTTCAACGAAATATTAGTTTCAAAGTCAAATTACATGTACCAGTGGACTTTTGGGGGTGTGCAATTTAGACAAAATTAACTCATCCGCTCAAACGTTTGCACTAGGGCATTTGTAACAGCCAAAAACAGATATTTACTTGCAGCTTTCCAAAATATATTTATGCTTTGGAAAGATCAAGAAATGTGTTACGTTCTGCCCAAATTGCATTGATAGCTGTGGTCGTGTTTATTTACACGAGCGATAACAAAATGTACCTCTTTACTCTATTTTCCGAAGTGAAAGGGCGCTAAAATGGCGAACTTCCCTCGCTTTCAGAAAAAAATCAAGCACTTCGAGATCTTTGGATACTATAAATAACACACTATAGGTGTTACTTAGGAAAAATAAGAAGAAGTTCGAAATTTCACGAGTGACCACGGATTCTCGATTTTTACAGAAATTGGTTCTTAATACTTTTCATAGTGTCAAATTCTTTTTTAGACTTAATTAATCCTGGAATCGATCTTTTCAGATAAAAATAAGAAAGCAGTTTTCTTCAGCTTGGCTCCTCACCCCATTCCCCTTCCCACATCGTTCCCTAGCTGGTTCAATAACGCGAGGAGAGTTTTGGGACTTTAAATATTGCGTTTCTCTATGCCAACTACCTCTAGCAAGCAGGCAACATCACCTTATTAATATCGAAATGGCGTTTCTCTTAGGCTCCAATACTTAATGCTATCTCGTTGCACTCTAAGGAGTTCATACGTCGTCATCCCTTCATTCCCTCCTTAGCTGTATCTTTAAACTTTCATCTTACCAATTGAAATGAAAAAGAAAAAAAGGAAAATTGCAAAGGGTTGTTTTCCGGTATTTTTCTTAGCATGAAATGTTAAATCTTGAACTATGTTGCGGCCTGGCCTTGTAAAAAAGAGCACACTTTAGTTAGAACTTGATCAGTAGTTTGACCTCGCCACATTACAAGGGGCCGACCTCAGTCGATGGCAACCCGAAAGCTCCTTTTTCTTAGCTTCTACAGTAACTCACGGCATCTACCGTGACTCACTGCAGGGTTGGTCGCCACTCCTAACCCGTTGAATGCACAACTTGTCCCCAGTAACTGGCACTCATTTTACCCACCTCGAATGGACGGAAAGGTGAGTGAAATTTTGGGGGTTCGTTACTTTCGGGGAACAAAAATCGTTTACAAGTAGAGCTGGCACGAGCTTTTTTTCCGAAATAAAAAATGAACAACATAAAAAAAGAACCGCTTTATGACGGGTAAAGTGACTGCTGGTGATCGACGTGTGCTTTTCACGAAATGGGTGGGTACGGCATGGCAAGAGACCTCGCGCCGGCTGAAAGACACAATTATCCGTTCATTTGCGAAATGTGAAATTTCACTACCCATTTTAGGTAGGAGGGACAGTGAAATAAATATCGATGGTTTACCGGAATCCCGGATGGGTGAATTAGCCGATTTAAAGGAGATCGAGTTTTTCACTGACTCAGAGGAGGAAAGCTAAACTGCTTCGATTGTACTGCGTGACGCACCGCTGCGTTTTAGTTTGTACCCTGTACCGGTATCCCAGTATCATTTAATTGGAAAAAAACACGTTCATGCTAATCGACGAAGACTACATAGAGTTCAATTTCAATTTGAAGAAACGTTCCTGTTGTTAATACGAAATTATACCGGTTTACGGTAGTTCTTACATCCCTACATCAGCACTTACATCAGTGAACTGATGTCAAGGAAGAATGGTGGCATAAGGCTTCCCCTTGTTGTAAATTAAAGTGGCTTATCGTGAACAATTTGTGACACTGCACGAACATATTATTGTACAATAGGATTAATTTCGACTATTGATTGACAAATTAAAGGTATACGGTATACAATTTTAAAACTTGGTCTCACTACTTTCGGAGGCGGGGGGTTGCTACTTTCGGGACGTCGCTACTTTCAGGGGGTCTTTACTATCGGAACTTTACGGTATGTAATTATTTAAAACATGATTATTTCGCCTACTTTGTACCACCAGACGGGCCACTTTTTCTTTCCTTCCCAGAATATTGTGCGCAACACATTTGTATTTCCCAGAATCCTCAAGTCGCACATCGTCAATCTGCATCAATCCATCTGACGTGACCCTAGCTCTGCTGCTAGGTAACACTCCATTCATTCGGGACCAAACTACTTGTGGAGCGGGATTTCCCGAAACTGAACACATTAACGAGGCAGAGTTACTTCTATTAACAGTCAACGCCGAAGAGGACAGTGTCACTTGTGGGGCTGAAATGGATTCTCCTGGTTCACCTTTCATCCCTGGAATGCCAGGTGGACCAATGTCTCCCTTTACTCCTTTTTCTCCTCTTATTCCTGGTGGTCCAATAATTCCTTGCTTTCCACTTCTCCCAGGCAGTCCCATCACTCCCTGTGAGCCTTTTCTACCTTTTTTTCCTGGGGGACCTGGCCTTCCTCGGCGGCATACATTATAGCACAGCTTATTATATCTTGTTAGTGACGTGACAACTTTATCCAATATTTCTTTTATGATTGCGGATTTGTTAAAAATGGCGCTGTTTCCAATACTCCGTGTGTACCTTTGCAGGTTTGCTTCAAAATCTCTCTGTTTTTCGTAATTCCAGGTTTCCGGTTTCTCTGAGAGGATCAATCAAAATAATGAGAAGTGTTAAGAAATTATACAGAAGGTGAAACCGTACTATTAAAATCATGCATTAAATAACACCTGGATAAGGAGGATAAACCAAGGACTCTGTGTGAGAACCACAAATAAAAGTGAAAGTAAAATAAACGACAAATAGACCATCCGAGATATGTGAATTTTGATTAACATTTTATTGTTATACCACCCAACTCATCGTTTCCCGATTGGAGAAGAACGTGTCAAGTGCCAAGGGTCAAAACACACCAACAATATGAGGAAAGAACAACTTGAACTTGTGACTCACACGTGATCAGCTTGATGAGCACCTTGAGACGGCGGCAAATCTGTATGTCAGCCCGCGTCAGTTGGGATTTGTAATATTTTGAAATCAAATCGAATTAAGGGGGCACCCGTATATAATTTGTCCTATTTTTGCTTTGGGAGGTATGATAAAACACTTAAAGAATGGCCCCAAAAGAAACAGTGAGTTTTATTTCCCAGAGAACCTCGTTGTTCCCCGATGCGAAACCATATTCGAGTTTATACTGGGGTTCACGTAGACTATAAGTGTGACAGAAACGCAAGTCAACTTGAGGCTTTAATACTTGTCACCCAATCGTCTATTGATCATCTCCAGTGCGCATTCCAGGAGGAAAAACTAGAATTGAGATCATATTTTGGCTTCACTGAAGATATCTCTTCCCTTACGTACGTTACAAGGTGATGTTCTTCAACTAAAACAAGAACAAAGTAGCACTCGAGCATACTCTTTCACTAAAGGGAGGGGTCATGTTTCTGCGCATGGGCAAACTGTCACGTCAGCCGTGCAATTCCATGCAAGCCTGGTTTTCACTAGCGACGCAAGCATAGGCATATTTTTTTATGCAGGGGTGGCGAAGTGGTGAGAGCACTCGCCTCCCACCATTGTGTCCCGGGTTCGATTCCCAGACTCGGCGTCATATGTGGGTTGAGTTTGTTGGTTCTCTACTCTGCACCGACAGGTTTTTCTCCGGCTACTCCGGTTTTTCCTTCTCCTCAAAAACCAAAATTTGATTTGATTTGCGTTAACTTGTTAATTTCAATTTACATTGCCCCCGATTAGTGCTCTACAGCGCTAGAAGATTAGACACTTAAATAAAGTTACTTTCCTTTCCTTTCCACCATTCTCGTCACCAGAGCCTCGGAAGGACCCAAGGCTCTGGGAAACTCTATGTAGGAGAACATGCGCTGTAGGATTCTTATAGCCAAAAATTGGCTATTTGAACCTTACTGCGCCTGCTCACTCATCGTGCTAACATGAATGCACCAATTAGCGACGCTTTTGATTGT
>NC_090888.1:27399643-27402143 GCF_036669925.1 Montipora capricornis | reverse complement strand
ATACCAGACCTGTGAGAAGTTCGCCAGCGACTCATTTTTTCATTCTTCCTATTAACTTATCTGAGTCAAGACGTTTTGTATCCTTTTGGATCCTCCTCGCAAGTGGCATCACCGTTGGATACTCAATCTTTATCATTCTACTTATATATATATATATATATATATATATATAGAGATATAGAGAGAGAGAGAGAGAGAGAGAGAGAGAGAGAGAGAGAGAGAGAGAGAGAGAGAGAGAGAGAGAGAGAGAGAGAGATACGTAGACTTGAACTAGGTCAAAAACATTTATTTGCTACTCCGAGTTTCATGCTTCTCACGAAGCAATCATCAGGCAACTGCCAAAAAGAAGGAATACATGGTGCTTTACAGTGATTTTGAAAATAACGGTAGCAATTCACTATAAGCTGGGGTGCATAGCAACGGTTAAACAATACAAACTGTGAGCTGCTAAAAATAAGCCTTAAATAATTACGCTATTGAGAAGGAATTTCTTTGCATGTCTGCAACTTGTTACAAGCTCATTTCTGTTGTTAAGGGTCGCCAAATCTGGTCTACAAATTACATAGTATTTCTCCCACAGACATAAATTACACTTCTTCGTTACATTTGAATAGGATCTCGCATGCCTAACAATCCGCCATTTAATGCGATAGTCGACTTTCTTGTCTTTCAAACCCCATACATATTTACTAAGTTCAGTGGAATTTCTGTAGCGTTCATTTCTAAAGGAACATGTGTGGTTTCTATAACGTAATTTGAATGATGTGTCGCAAAGGCCGATGTAAGTTTGCTTTGACTGAGATGTTGTGACCTCTGCTTGATAGATGGTATTCCGCACGTTGCACTTTCCGTCTAGAGGGCAGGATCTTTTGTCACGGCAGTTGCAAGTGTTGATAGTTTGAGCGGGTGGATTTGATGACTTGTTAATGACGGCTTTATTTTGGTTGGAGATAATTGTTTTTACATTGCTCATGCAGCTATAACTAATTTTGAGAGTGTTCCGGTTGAAAATTCTGTGCAAAGGGTGTGATTTTGGGAAGTGCTCGCCGATTAAGGTGAGGAAACACTTTTCAACTTTTGTTTTGACGTTTTGGCTGTACGGAGGATTGAACCAGGTGATGTTCCTAGGCCTATTCTTGCGGTGTTTGGTTTCTGGAGTTGTTTTTCTGTAGGTTAGATTATATATGTAGCCGCTCTTGTTGAGTGCATCTTGGTAGGTTTCTTTCGCTTTATCAAATGATTCTTTGTCGGAAGAAATTTCTGAGAGGCGCTTGTTTATGGATTCCGGTATGTTCTTTAGGATGGATGGGGGATGATTGATTCTTTCGATCTGTTGAGGGTTTGAGTTAAAAGCTGCCAAACCGTCGTCTCTATAAAGGCGGATGCTGTTGCCATACTTTTTGGTTAGACAGGACAATAAATAACAACCCACTAGTTCGCATGTTTCAGCGCCATCGAAAGATCCCATTGTTATGTCGAATCGGCTGACAGAGGATTTTTTCTCCCAGGGGCAATCATTGGAAAACAGTAGAGATTGCTTGGAGAGGAAAATGATTTCTCTCTCGTCGGCACTGATGGGTCTGTAGTTGTTGGCAAAGTCGAGTGCTTTGGCAAGCAGTTTTTCCGTGATAGAGGGGTAGAAGTCACATACATCAAAGCATATGAATGAGAGGTTTTCTTTGTGCTGTAGGGCGTTGAACCAGTTCAGTACGCCGGTCGTATTTTTCCACTGATTGATTTGTGTCTTTTGGATTATGGTTGTGTTGATCTCGTCTAAGATGCGCTTACTAATTATACCAATCTCGGATTTGGAGGGGTTGATAAGGCGGCATGTTGGATGGTCGTGAAATTCAGGTTTGTGATCTTTCAAGGTTATGAAAGCTTCTTTCTCTGCAAGTTTTTCGATACGGTTGTCTAATCCAAGTTTTTTAGCTACTCTGGCGGATTGGGAGTTTAGTTGGTCTATAACTTTGGGGCATGATTTTTTGTATGTTTTCGTTACATTCTCGGTAATCAGCTTCTCATAGGTTGCAGTGTTCATTGAATAATAATTTGTAGTCTTGTCAGCAGGAATAAGTAGATTATTTGGTTTCTTGATTTTTGTTTCGATGTCGGTGTATAATGTTCTCTGGAAATTGCATTTGGAGGCGTTGTCATCAAATTCAATGTTATGAATTTAGTTTCAACATACCTTCTTCGAAAGGAATCAGTTCATTTATCTTTGGGGGTGAGTTTCTTGACTTAAATCCATTGGTTTCCTTGGTTGATGTTTCAGCTTGCCCGGATAGGAAGTAGTGTGCTTTCCAACGTAATCGCCGCAGAAAATGTTCAGTTTTTTCGATTAGTCGTTTCATGTATTCATTTCTTGGTGGCAGTGGAATTTTTCCATAGTAGTGGACGATGAAACAATTACAGTGGTCAACAAGTTGGAGCTTATAAAATGAAATGACGTGATAAATTGATCATCAGCTAAAAGTGCTCAATGGGTTTACCAGAGCTT
>NC_090888.1:27357143-27394643 GCF_036669925.1 Montipora capricornis | reverse complement strand
AGGAAGATTTCCGCGGCCATTACAGCGATGTTTCCCAAAAAAATCGCATCGCTCTGCTTTCAAACGGCCTGGAACTAGCCCTCGAAGAAAATCAAAATGCCATGCTCTCCGATCGGTCGAAATGCGTAACAAGATTCACCCGTGCCAGCATCAAACTGTCCTGCTGATTGCCTCTTTCTGATTGGACGCCGTTATTTTTTAATCCGATACATTTATTATAAACGTTTACACAAACAGATTGTGTGAGCTCTCTGTGGTAAGACTTGCATGTTGAGTGATGAATGAGCAGTAGTGCTTCCGAGAGTAATGCCGCAAAGCGCAACTCGAATGTTGCATAGTGAAACTCGAATTTCGAAATGTGAAACTCGAATGTTGAATAGCTTACACCAACGATGACATGTGAAACAAACACAAAATGCGAGAGTTGAAATTTGGCGTGGATATAACCCCATAGAAAACCACCTATACTGCAAAGCACTTTCTCTACGACGTGTCAAAAGCATAGGCAGAGCATCAACGTTACACAAAGCTCATTCAATAAAAGACTGGTTGAATCAGATCATAGTTAATATATGGAGATGGTTATGAAACTTGACATGTTACGTTGTTTTTTGTTTTTGCTCGCTGTTTTGGCCCTGACCATGCTCAAACCACACCCTATTTCTAAAAGACGAAGAAAAACTTTCGATTAATTTATTCACAACTAAACAACTAAGTTGCGAATTGAACTGAGGACAAAGGATTGTGCATGGTCACCTTAAAGTAAAGTGCGACAGTAGTACCGTTCTCGCTTTTGAAGTTTTCGGGTTTCATAACCAGTCCATGGACTATGATCAAATGTAGCTTGTAACCGTTTTAAATCTAAGGTTCAACAAAGATTCAACATTTTCTTTGTTCCCTAGGGCATTTTAAATGTAGTAGGTTAGTTCCTACACTTTTCAAGAAAGAAAAATACTACATAACTATTCCTATATTAAGGCAATTTTGAAGAGGCTTCTATCAATATTTTATGTTTGCTGATAATAAAAAAATACTTTATAGTGGTTTTCAATTGAGTGTCGAAAGTAATTAGATAATTACTTCGGCTTTGCATCACTTCACTCAGTGATTGGCTCAAAGTTCTCGCGACACTTTTTCAACCAATCAGAAGTGAAACCAAAACCAATCATGGCTCGCGTGTGCACATTTTCCCGCGCTTTGTGTCGGCTACGGTAATTACTTCGAGTTTTGATTGGCCAAAGTAATTACTTTAGTTTTGGTTTTAGGACACTCATTTGAAAATCACTATTTGCACTTTATATGCACGAATTGTACATTTCTTAATAAAAAAGTAGCGACCTATCTGGTTCTGGCCCAAGAACCAGGCATATTATGGACCTCTATACTTGATGCGCATAATCAACACGAAAATCTCGTAGTATCCCAATCAAAATCGAGGCACTTACATGCACTACTTCCTGAACTCTCAAGACGCATAATTCGTTTAGAAGGATTAACTATACGTTTGTCAATTTGTTTGTCAAGTGTAAAGATCCGACGAACTGTACGAGACGCGTTTTCCGTCTGGGACGAACTTGGGCGATGATTTTCAGTGCATCTATATAGTTCGCCTAGTACCCAGACAAGCCCACGATCATTAAAATTTAGGAAGAACTAATCGTAAAAGTTCGTCTTGGATGACGCAAAAAATGTCTTTGTACCCGAGACGGATAATGCGTCCGCAGTATCAAACGGCAATTGATAGTTCCGAAGTAAAGTATCATAATAGCAGTATTCAATAAAGTCAGATTCTTCTTCAAACTCTTACAAAATTAAACGAGCTATTTCGCTACGTTGAAAAATGGGACGCTTCAAGCGTCGTACTTCAAGTTACACAAAAAATAAATAAAGAAATGATAATAATAATAATAATAATAATAATAATAATAATAATAATAATAATAATAATAATAATAATAATAATAATAATAATAATAATAATAATAATAATAATAAACATTGGCTTGCACCTGACGTCCTTGGCGGCCCACTACCTGACAGTTTCAAGCTTTGCAAATATTTCAGTATTTGCTCAAGTAATGGTGAATATGCACCCTCCAACTGCGCACATCTATGTAAAGACCTGTACAAAAACCTTTGCCATCGTTTCACGCAGAGTATATCTTTTACTTTGGATAGCGACTTATCCACTGCATAAAGTTATCTGGTCTTTGAACAACTGTCCATTTGCTATTTGGCCCTATTATTATCTACTATCATGCAAAAACGCGAGCGACATTTTGCTTTTGTTTTCTACACCAACAGGGCCATGTAATCACGTGAGTGCAAACCAAGAATAATTGGAATGGAGGTTCTGATCTGTTCTGCCCAAGAGCAGGCATTGCGGACAAATCACATTTCTCAATGCCGGAATTCGAAGTTGCATTGGCATGTACAAAGGCCAAGCTTATGGCTTAGATAAAGGATTAAAGACTTTCCATGAAAAAAGCAGCAGAACTTTGGTCCACACCACAAATAACTATTTTTTTTGCTTACCTTTAGATCAACAAAAAAGATAGCCGCTTCTTATAAATTTTTTGTTGCTCTTTTTGTTATCAATTCGCTACAGAGCGATTTGACAACGAGAAATATCACCTAAGAATCTGTAAATAACCGAGCACCCTATCTTGCCACAGGTACATAATAGGGTATACAATAAGTCGACGCTTCTTAACTTAGCATCTTTGAATGGGCGTATTTTTAAATCTAGGAAGCTGTATCTTTGCTTAATGTCTTCTTCACCTCCTTTAAGCTCTTGCGAATCTTGTTCTTGTGACCGATGAGTTTGATTCCCATGTCATTGAGGTCCAGTTCGTCTTCTGTAGCAACTTGGCTAAGACTTGTAAAGCCTGCTTTGCTAAACATGGCGCTGTATTGTCCCATCTTAATGCTCTCCAGCCAATCGTGAATTGGGGTGACACCGCTGTAATCAAGCTTCGGGGACCTGGAATAAACCCAACTATTAAAGAAAGATTGCAACTGAAATTGACCAGCCAAAACCAGTTATGACAATAGGACATTTCCGAGTTGCTGTTTGTCTCGGTTTTAAAGTGAGTCTTGGTGCTTAACTACTGAAAGGGAAATGAGTTTGATTTGCATAAGAATACGCTTACTCATTTTCATTTGAATGGTGATGCATCGAAACTCGCTTTGAATCTGAGGCACGCAGCAACTCGGAAATGGGATATTAAAGGCGAATATGTAACAAAGAGTGAATGCTTGGTTAAAAGTAGGATTTCAGGCGAACCTAGTGTAACTCTTGTGGGGCAGCCATTAAAGCAATGAATGATATGCCTAAAAACTTGTTCAAGAATGGTTAACTTGAGGGTGACACCAGGAACCAGGAGCCAACCACTAAAGATGGTTATCTTTAAAAAAAATAATGGGTCTAAACGCCAGCAATGGCAATGATTTAATGATCGGTTTTATCATAGAGAGAGTTTCAATCGGAGTGTCGTGAAACCAAAACCAAAGTAATTTACTTTGGCCAATCAAAAAGGGCGGAGAAAATCCGGTAAACCAATCAAACTCGAAGTAATTACACGTAGCCGACACAAAGCGCGGGAAAATGTGCACGCGCGAGCCACGATTGGCTTTGGTTTCACTTCTGATTGGTTGAAAAGTGGCGCGAGAACTTTGAACCAATCACTGAGTGAAGTAATCATAAACCAAAGCAATTCGCTAATTACTCCGACACTCAATTGAAAACCGCTCTGAGGGAGGTTAAATACTTGATCAGGAATAGTAATTTCATAAAAAAACGCGAACCAAATAGTCATCCAAATTGAGCCTTAAAAGAGAGCATTTGTTTATTTCTAAAGCGCATCAACGGTAGGAAACACTAAAATACACAGCAAAGTAAATCTACTCGCATCAGCCACGGAAATTCTTTGAAGTGATCGAGTTGCCGTCCCCCTTACATAGTCTGAGTTTTTCAGTGACATGCTAGAAAAGATGCAAAAGTCTTTTCCCTTGCCGCGGCTCCAAACAATAGGCTATTGTGCATAGGTGTGATATAGAATTTGATTCTTGACACGTTGCAATCCGCGTGCATCTAATTAGGAGCATTTCTGGACATATATGATGATGATTTAGGAATGCTTGGAGACAATCATATCGGGAATACTGGCACTGAGATACTGCTAGAACTGTAATCGTTGATATGCAGCATTCTCGCAGCTGTAGTAGAAGAGATGGAAATTGTTAAACACCTGAATGAAGAGATGGATTAAATTATTTTGATCATTACTTGGGCGAGTCAGGAAAAGGTTAAAGTGCCTTTAACTGCAGTCGAGCCCATAACTTTCCAATTATACTGAAATGGTCTCTCAACCACTGCGCTATAGGAGACTCGTGGGTCTTTTCAGCGAATGAAAAGCCGCTTTATCTACGTCAACTTACTTGGGTTCTGCGGAGGACAGATCATTGAGCTTGTCAGGGGAGCGAATCAGTACATCCAGTCTTTTCACTATGTCGGTAAATTTGGGTCTCTTGTTGCGTTCAGCGTGCCAACAGTTAAGCATGATCTGATGAATGGTTTTAGGACATCCCTAAAATACATAATTGTGTTCAAAATTTACGAACAGTCTACTAATTAAAAAGACAAATGGGTCCGTTTACAGGGATCCAAACCCAAAATTTTACGGTAAGGAATAGCAAACGTACCAATGGAGGCGGAAGTCGATATCCTCCCCTGACTCGGTCGATAACCTTTAAAGAAAATGAAATAGTAAACGGATGGTATAGCTGATGTGATACAAAAATACAACTTTCTTGACACATGGCTGGGTTTTTTGGGCTTCTCCTTGGAAAACACTGAACCTGCCAGCTGAAATCTGAAATGTAAGTCACCATCTTTCTACCCTGCAAGCAGAGTCTCTTTCGATCTTCCTAGATAAGTCGGGAAGAGGAAAGTAGACTCTGCTCGCCACCTGCACATTTCGTATTGAGCAACAACTCTGGCAAACATACGACAATCAAGGAATCATTTCATTGGAAACTCAAGATAGTCCATACTGTTAAAATGCCATTTAATTTTTTTTTTACTGAAAATTTTATAGGTTTCTGTCAGACTAATTTCTGTAACAGACACATAGGAAAAATTCATGGGAATTCTAACAGTTAAAATTGCCACGCTGTTGTAAATTTCAAAATATTGATGACACGTGGCGATTGACCATGCGCAAAAATAATTAAAAAAAACAGGTTCGAAACTGGACTGACTCATCGAATTCTTTGGATCAACGGCAAATCAAAGAATGGCGGCGAGTAGAGTCTACTTTCCTCTTCTCGACTTATCTAGGAAGATCGAAAGAGACTCTGCTCGCAGGGTACCTTATTTCCTTCTCAAGGACGAAATCTAAAGTTGTTTGTACATATGAGAACCGGTTGCTGAGCAAGGATCAACACGTAAAACTTTACTGTGTTCGCCACAGGTTACCTCATAATTGTTCCAATCCCAGTAAGGCCTTTCAGAAAATGACATAATCTCCCACAGCACCACTCCATAGCTCCATACATCACTAGCAGTTGTAAACTTGCGGTAATCGATTGCCTCTAATGCCGTCCATCTGACGGGAATTTTACCTCCCTGAGGAACATCAACAACGAAAAAGAGAGGTACCATCAGAGTCTCATGGTTGAACACGAGCAACCATGAATCCGTGGAGGCCAATTCCTGATTGAGCTTCTCCATTTCTTTACCTTAAAGGGAACCTCCACTTCAACAAAAAAGTAACTTTAAAGCACTGGAAATAACTGTTACAGTCAAGTCAATCTCAAATATTTTCAAAGAAAGCGTTTGTATCCGGAAGAAATAAGTTTTAGAATCGCCTAATGTTGTTTTCAAATTTCGTGGCGCCGCCATCTTGAATATAGGGAACTTACGAAACGAGGACGACGACGGCTACGAGGACTTCATTTAAAAATACAAATCCGCGTTATTCATATCACTACGAATCTATTTCATGTAGTTCCGCGTTAAAAATGTGTAGTAACTGTCGAGGAATTAAACTGGTATGAGTGAGTTGGAAGCGTAGAGAGAAAACTGAAAATTCATCGTCATGTGTTAACGTCCTCCACAGAACCTTGAATTTGGTCATTTCACGTCGTCATTTAGGAGATGACGGCAAAGAAATGTACCACAATGTAAAACGCACGTGCAGAGCATGCAGAGCAATTGTTTTTGCTCACTAAACCTATTGTTTTGTAACGTCGTCGTTGCCGTCGGCGTCGTCGTTTCGTAAGCTCCCTTATATGTGACGTGTGACGGTTGCAGTATTGTTATTAGACAAAAGCTCTTTGTGTCAGAACAATAGGGCAACCGTAACACGTCACGTCAAGATGGCGGCGCCCAAGAAATTTGAAAGTGAAAATAAGCCATTCTAAAATTCCCTTTTCCTAATATAAACACTTTTTTAAAAATAAATTTCGAGCAAATATGTTTGTAAACAGAATTTCCTTCGTTTTAAACTTATTCTGTGGTAAGAGAGGAGGTTCCCTTTAAAAGTTTTCACTATTAATATTTATGTAGCCATTACATTCTCAATTATACATTTACCAATAACATTTTATTAGTCTTGGCTATGTCGTAGGTGAGCTTTTAAAGTAATTCGAGAGCTTCCACCACCTTATTTGCATTTTAGGGTACTAATAAATCGTCGTTGTTGGTTTCTATGAATTAGCTTCCTTCGTGCCCTTGTTCCAATTCGACTGTGAGAATACTTAAGTCACCTTATGCCCTACATGGGCGAAATCAATGCTTAGAAACTAAGCAAAGATCTTTTACTTCCTACCCCTCCTACTCATTGCACAGATGTTTTTTTCCGTCACGACTCAAAAGGATTGGCTCCAAGGCAAAACTTGGGGGGGGGGAATATAAAAAAAAGACACAGAAACGAATGAAATTGAATGCGAGTGATAAGACTGAGGAAAACGGGGCAAAGAGGAGAACATACAAGCTTTTTAATTCTCACACAATTTCCGACGCTCCTTACTGCCTAGACGCCTGGAACTCGCCACCGTTTCATTTCAAATAGCTCCAGTGCGAGAAAACAGAGATGCCCTGCCGTCTGCAGTAATAAGTTAACATGATCTGATGAATGTATATGAACATCAATTGATCAAAGTAATGCTATCTGCCAAAGGGCTCCAATGAGAAGTGTTTAAACTTTATGGTCGCACCAACAGCACGAGAGTTGTGGAGGTGATTTCAATTATTAGAGGGACTTAGCATCGCGTTTATATGAGACTAAAGTTTGCAAAAATGGAAGACATTTGTTTGAAATAAGCTCATTTCCTGTGTGTTAGTTATTAGTAGCAAGAAACGACTCAAAAATGAGAGAAAAGTTAAAAGAAGATAATTGTCATGAATTTATAACAAGCAGTAGCTTATTGTTTCCCGTTTGCTTGACTCAAGAGAACACGAAACTCCAATTAGTCAGCTGGAGTGCAAGAAATTCATGACGTCAATTCATAACCTACCTTGGTTTCATAAGCGGAGTCTTCCAACTCTCTGGACAGACCAAAATCTGCTACTTTGCACACCAAACTTTCAGAGACCAAAACATTGCGGGCAGCAAGATCCTGTCAAATGGTGCAAAACAACAAAAGAAAAACATCAGGCCTTGGTTGTTCAAAGATGGGACAGTGCTATTCGCTGCTCCGACGGATAAAAGATATGAAAATTTAGTTACAGTTCACTTCGCATTCAAGTTGACGATCAGACAATGTTTGATGATTATCTGATTTGAAGAAATCTGAATGTAGCTTAGAAAGTTACCATTCGAAGACCCTAAGACCTGAGAACAAGGGTCTTCGAATTGCAACTTTTTAAGCTATATTCAAATTACTTGAAACCAGAGTAGCACCAAACTACGCATGATAGGCCATTTCCGAGTTCATGTCTGCCTCCTCTTCAAAGATAGTTTAACTGCTACGCTTCCTTATGAAGATTAGGTTTCATTCCGATGGTAAATTAGAACTAATTACCATCACAAAAATTTCGCACTTGGCTCGCACTGAAGAGGATGCAGACATGAATTAGGAAATGATCAATTGGGTTAATTTTTTAATATGGATTTCGCCAGTGAACAGAGTGTTCCACCCTTTGAAAAACTGAAGGAGTCAACCGGGTTTAAGTACCAGCTCCCAAATCTTTCTTACAGGGGTGCTTAATTAACCTTAGGGCGCGTTCGAATGAACCTATCCTGGAATAAGAATCCGTGGAGTTATGATTTAAAACGGTATATCTGGCATTTTGAAGCAACAAGGATAATAAAGACATGTTTAAAATAGCATTTTAGCAGGTGCTTGACGATTTTAATGTGAACCTCCGTAAAAACGAACGATTTCTAACTCATATTCATTGTATTTCTATTCTGGAATACGGTCAACTGAACGCACCCTCAACAACCCGTTTGATGAAACCTAATGGACAATACTTTGGTGACGGTGGCAGGACACCTACGAATGCCCTATATTCTACTACGTTCTAGCTGCTAAGGCCCTTGTAAAAAGTTAGTTTTCAAAACTAGGAGAGTGCATGGTTAAACTATGACGTCACATTTCCATGACAACCAATTTCAACACAAACAATACGGCGTCGCTTTGCAGAGCTTTTCCTTCTTCACTGGTGGGCAGAAATCAACCGGCAGAGAACAAAGCTCATCTTAAGACCTATCTTTTTTGACATGCATATACTTCACAGAGACTTTATTAGCATTTTTTTTCCTTTTTAAATCATGCTTTTGTTAAATATTTATCAATTAGTTTTTACCATATTTTGTATATTTTAAATTTATTAGGCCTTGCCATATTTTTATTTGGATGTTTATTTATTATTTCTCGTATTTATAATTTAGGAATGTGCATCTGATCATAGTCATGTAAAGATGCGCACTAGAAATAAACAAATTATTATTATCATTATTTATCATTATCATTATCCTTGTCCTTGTCCTTATCCTTATCGTTATCGTTATCATCATTATCATTATTTGTTTGTCTTCCTTGTGTCCCACGGGAAGAAGTCCGGGAAAGTACATGAAGAAAAACATCTACAAAGTTACGGTATGTCTCCGGTACTGTACTAACAGAAGAAAGGTAGACGCAGTGGCGAGGGCAATTGCCTTCAGCCATTATTCCTCGGGTTCGATTCCCGGACTTTAACACCTAATGTGGGTTCATTGGTCCTGTACCCTGGGGTCGAGAGTTTTTGCTTAGTCGGCATGAGTTTGAGGAATGACATGCACAGGAAGAATTGCGGAATGGAATGTATGCAAAAGAAATACGGCTAACCCGCAAAGTTTAAGCCTAAGCACGATTTTGAGGGAAGAGAACAAGCAGTAACGACAACTACTGGTTATTTCCAGTATATTATATGGATTACATTTTGTACAACGGTGTCCTTTTATTTTCTTTACGTTTTTTTGTTTTTGGGTTAAAGAAAACAGATACCTTGACACCCTCATGAAAGCCAGCACGTGCATTTAACATTTTAAGATATTCATCTCCAAGGGGATATGAACTGGTAATTGACCTGCTCCAAGATGGCTTGATACTGAGCTAAGTATGTGGTCCAATCAGGCTGTCACCGGTTTTTCAGGCCTTTTGCACCTGCTTTAGTTGCTTTCTAGAGTGCGATGAAATTTTTAACTTTAGAGTGCCCTACACATTTTTTTTTTAATCCGAAAAAGGCAAATTTCCGCACCATAACACAAGTAAACGATGGTAACTCGTTGGGATTTCGTTTGTAAAAGGCCAGCAGTTTGCAACGTCACCTCCGAATGTGCCCAAACTTGACACTAGCTACTGTAGAACGTGGGAAAACGACAGAATTTTTTTTGCAATGATCAAGACTGTTGCCTAACAGGAGCCCGGTAGCCTGGGGCTCCCAAAGAATAGCTCTGGGCTCCTTAATTTTTCACAGCAACACCTTTCACTTCATATGTTGGGCTCCTAAGTTCTCAGCGTTGAAGTCTGAGGGCCCCTTAAAATTTTCTTAGGCAGCAGCCTTGCAATGGGTGAATAGATTTACCTCAACAAAGAAAAATTCTTGAGGCTAGGGGCACTTCATGTGCACACCAAATATATGACAAGCGAGTCATCGTCGAAACACGTATGATTTCTTTAGAGAAAAAAGAAGATGGGGGAGGGGGTGGGGCTGGGGTGACCAATGCCAGGGGTGCTTACTCTGTGAACAAAATTCATTTCAGCCAGGTACTTCATTCCCGACGCCACTCCACGAGCCATTCCCAACAGCTGTTGAACTGTTAACTTCCCATCCATTTTCTATTCAAATAAAAGAATCATGGACAAAATTAATGACCACATTGAACTAAAAGCAAGGCAAATCATCAAAATTTCGTCCACGTGATGGCAGAGCGCAAACATACCATAGTGAGTGAAAACATCGGAACTAGCACAATTGAAACGACCCTAGGATGAGCTATTTATTTTCTCGTAAGCCCTGTGTCAATCACCAGCAACATCATTTTCATTCATTGAATTACTACACTGTAGAAGCATCCTTAGAACTGACTGAATTGGCAACGTTACATAAGCGTTGTTAAAATATATGAAATTACATTTATTTCGTAGCACACATTCTCGTATTAGACCTTTGCACTTTACCGTTACACGACATCAGGTTAAATAATGTATCAATTTAGGGTCGGATTGTTGCCAAATATCTTTAACACTTTCGTAAGTTCTTTTCATGTTTTTATGTCCAAAACCAACTTGTTTTTCAACACAGTAATCCCAGCGATTAAAAATTCCATAAGTGTTGCAACCTTTAAAAACAAGTTGAAAAATGATGGCGCTATCTTGCCCGCTCGGGATTTCTCGCTTGGTCCCGCAAGATCAAAGACAATTTTTTGGTGTTTTATCCCATAGAATAAATCCTTCATTATTGACCAGGCTTGTTCTGTGAACATGACTGGCTTTTGGCCTCGTTCTTTTTTTTTTCGCGTCTTTATGGACCGAGACGAACGCGCAAAAAAAGAACTTGGCAAATATCCAGCCATCCTGACCTCACGCTTGGTCAATAACCCATATATATAGAACAGTGCTCAATAAATAGAAGTAGAGCGAAGTATATACTGTGGAATCAAGAAAAACAAGTAAGCTACAAGTTCGACTATTGGGTCATAGTCGGAGTTTTTTAGCCAATCAAAAAGCTAGAAATGAAATAGTCGGAGCTGAAAATTTACTAAATATATATCTCTCTTGTTGGATGGTTTAACATATAATACACACGGAACATTGCGAGTTGTGTAGTATTTTCTCGAGCTCCGCAGGGGCAAGGAAAAACACGAGCAATGAGCAAAATGTCCGCGAGTATTATATTTTAAACCGTCGAATAAGAGACTCATCATTCCACTACAAAAATACTGTTGTATTTTGCTTGAATTTAATTTGGTAAGTGTTAAAAAAAAAACATCATCTGTCCTTCAGGGCGCGTGAGAACGATGTAAACAGCACAAAAAGCCAGCCAAATGTCCTTTATTTGATTGGATAAACGTAATGACGAGTGATAAGCGATGACCAGCAAGTCCCAAATTACATGCACGCGGATTTCGATAAGCGTCAGGAAGTGTCCCCTTGCTCTTATCCCCAACTTTAACATCACTTATGTCACGGAATACGGACAAAAAATGTCACAAAGTGTCCCCCAAATGCTGCTCTGTAAGTGAAGATTAATTGCTGAATTAACCCACAGCTTAAAATATCGCTAACGTTTACCCTTACCTTATTGTTGAAAATTGGTAGCAATTGCTTAGACTTAAAGGGACACTTTGGGCCAGTTATTTAAACAAAGTCCAACTTAGGCTGCGGCTTAAGACAATCAGTGAACCTCCAAATCCGTTTATAAGCCGTATACTTTAAGTAGATAAATTGCTGTCTAGTCTGGAATGCAAACCTTCTTGTTACCAACAGCAGCAGACAATATTTAGATATGATTGTTGGCAATATTGAAAATGGCTTAGAACGCGCTTTTGTTAAACATTGTCTAAACTATGTTTTAATAATCGACCCTTTGTGTCGGATATCAAAATTGGGCGTGCATCTAATTAGGAAGTGGTTCTAAACCGGTCAAACTGAGACACTACGTATGGGTTATTGACCAATTGTGAGGTCAAGATGGCTGGATATTGACCAAGTCAGCCATCTTGACCGAACAAGCTTTGGTCAATAAAGGATTTATTGCTGGGGAGTTCAGCCTTGAGAAGGCTGAACTCCCCAGCATTGAGTCCATCCTGCTCAAACAGCAGCTGCGCTGGGCAGGGCACGTCGCAAGAATGGAAGACTCCCGCATGCCAAAAGCTGTCTTATTCGGGGAACTCAAGGCTAGGAAGCGAAACCGTGGTGCTCCGAAAAAGCGGTAAAAAGACCAGCTAAAAACTCTCCCTGGCAAAAATTCCACCCAGTTCCTGGCAGGATGATGCCTCCGATCGACAAACGTGGCGGTCAACAGTCCAGAAGGCAAGCCAAGGTTTGAAATCCAGAGGAGCGGCGCAGCGAGGGAAAAAAGACAACGCCAGAAAGACCGGGCGCTGTCTCAAAATCCGGCCTCACCACCTGCAGCCTTTATCTGCCCGCATAGGCCTCTACAGTCACCAGCGGGCGTGCAAGCCATCAGCCCTTCCCTGATCTTCGTATGCGAAGAACCAGCCATCATCATCATCATATGGGATAAAACACTTTAAAATGATCTTTGATCTTGTTGGATCAAGCAAGAAATCCCGAGCGGGCAAGATAATTCCATCTTGCTCGCTCACGGAGTTAGTCAAACATGTATAATAAAGTCTATTAACGTCGGATATTTTGCGCGTTCTCTTGAACAAATATGGTTAAACGGCGTCATAGCGGAATTATAATTAACAATTATTCTTTGAAATCGAGGTAAATATTCTGCCACTATTCAACGAGATTGAAAAGAATAATTGTTTTAGTATATACTCACGAGGTGATCTCGACAACATTTGAAAAAGAAAACCATCCAAAGTCGATTTAACTGACATCTCAATTCATGTGTGTAAAACGGGCAAACGGCGGAAAGCATACCCGAAAGTGTTTAGAGAAGCTTCAAACATGGCAAATCTAACTTGAATAACCTTCGTTAAAATCCTCGTCCCAAACAAGCAAAATGATCAATTAACACCGTTTAAATCAGCAGTCTGTATCGAAAGTCTGCTTGTTAAAACATTTTGAGCGTTCGATCAAAGTTTTAGCAGTTCATTTGAAAAGGAAATTGAAAATACAGTTGGTGAAGGAGCCACCAGAAAATGGCGGCTGTAATTGAGGTGAGCGTTGCTTTGTTGTTATATGACCAGTCTTGTTCCCTTGCAGCCGTGTAAAACTTTCTTAAACATTTTTTTTAAATTCCTCCATTTCAGTAACAAATTCGTTTTGCTGTGCAAACCAGTCCTGCAAAATAGAATTACTTCGAGTGAAACAAATTGTGGGCATGAAGATTGTTTAGTTTTTAGCAACAATTATTTGGAAAAACGAAGTCAAATACTGGTTGGCAAAAGTAGCACAGGATCATCTTGTATTCTCAGTATTTCCGATTCAGAAATGCTGGCGAAACGCGAGTGTACACCGGCCATTTTGTTTTGTTGGATCACGCATTATTCCCTCCTGAGGGAGTGGCAATTACTCCGAGAGAGCGAACCAATCAGATTCCTTGAAACACCAAGATCACTGAATAAAACGAAAGAAAGCGTCACGCTTTTCGCTACTCGAGGACTATTTCTAATAGTCCTCTAGTAGCGTAGCCAATCAAAATGCAACATTTGCATTAGTCCCCTAGTTGGGTGATACTAATAGCCCATATACCATGATGACTAAGCCAGTAAAAAGCCTTGAATTGCATTATCCAATGATCCAGTTTTTAATAATACTGGATATACATGTAATACGAACTTGCAGCTGATCAGCTCCCAGCTGACTTGATAGCTCACAATTCTCGTCACCAGGGCTTCGGATCCACCCAAGGCTCTGGGAAATTCAATGTAGGAGAACATGCGCCGTAGGTTCTTATAGCCAAAAATTCGCTATTTGAACCTTAAGTGCGCCTGTTCACTCCTCGTGCTAACATGAATGCTCCAATTAGAGACGCTTTTGATTGTTCTTCACGAAAACCAGTGAAAAGACACTTTGTTTCAGGGTTCCCCAGAGTTCTTTTCTTCCTCAGTCAAGAGAAGAGCTCTGGGGTCGAGATTGGATAGAGGAAGTGTAATGCATTCGAACACCGGGGCATGGGTTCCAATCCTCTTCAAGCCACGATTTTTCATGTTTTTTTTTTTTTTTTTTTTTGCTACTGGTTAGGTTGCTTAATTAACTATGTTGATTTCTGTTACGTTTAATTTGCATCATAACTCGTTATCTGGCTTTCTCTTCATTAGGCCCTTTTGAGATGTTTCCTCAAAACTTGCTTTTGAAATCTCTCTGCAGCAAAACTGCAATGCGTAATATATTCAGGCTTTTTTTTAGCATGCCCGCTTGAATAAATATAAATTCGTCATTACCTTGAGGAAGTTATCGAGGGACCCATTTGACATAAACTCTATTACAATCATCAACGGCGGAGCTGCAAAGAGAGAGAACACCAAAATGATTGTTTTTCTTTTTTTTCCCCATAGAAGATCTCCTCCATTCGACTAGAATTTAAAGTTTCAGTAAAAAATCTCGATAATTTCAAATGGCGAATGTCCAGTTGTCCGCTCGCAGCCAATCAAATATTACCCCAAAACGTAAACAGCAACTGCACGCGAGGAGAAATGAACCAATGGAACGGGATTTTCTGGATGTGCCGGAATTCTGGAACTTCAGCACTACATCGCGAGGTGGACCCAAATTCCCGATTTTTTGTTTTTCCACGGGATTCTTCCTTTCCTTTGATTCTTCACCTTGGTTCAAGACACTTTTTTGTCGAATTGAAAGCGTTCACAGCGACTTGCAGAGAAATCTGTTGCATCCATAGAAGCCTCAATTTCACGCGTAAGCACGATATCCTGGTATACGTTTCTCAAGACAGATTGGCATTTTAAGCACTTTTCAATTGGGTGCTGAAAGACTTTATGAAAAGTTACTCATTTTAATTCTTTCGCCGTTTTCCTCAAATGAAAGACAAACTTGAAACCACTCAATATTTGCATGCGCACGCATTTCCTGCCCTTTGAACAAGTTGTCCGTAAAGGCTTCACAAACTGAATACTTCACCGCGATATTTACACTTGTTGCGATTAACCAGAGTAGTTTAGATTTTATTCTTCCTCCGACCAGATGGCTTAGTTGGATTTCAGAAGAGCCCGTGGGTAGCGTCTCTATGCACTATATTCTTGAGTTAACCTTCGCGCGTATCTTTCCATTTTTTTGAACAACCCTTCAGCAGGAGACCCACACTTACCTCAATTACTGCGCCTTTCAATAACATGCGGACTCTTTAATTCAAAGGTCAACCGACAAATGCGTTTTTCGCTACCGTCAATCTAATTTTCGGCGGCTCCTCCGAACATCCGACTACTGTCGATCGCGCAGTAATCAAATCACATCGTTGAGCCCAGTTCAGTCAACATAGTCGTAAGCTGGGAGGAGCCCCCGAACATTTGATTGACGGTAGCGAAAAGCGCATTTGTCGGTTGACCTTTGAATTTAAGAATCCGCATGTTAATGAAAGACGCAGTAACACAACTTGCATACATTGTTTTTGCTATTTTTGTCTTCGTGGGCCGAAGAATTGGTGGAATTCTAAAAATAGACGGATACGCGCAAAGGTTAACTCAAAGGGCTTGTATGGAAGAACCAAGCTCCCACTCATGGGTTCCTAGTTCTCATAATTTTTGTCATATTTGATTTGCATTTTGCATGGTTGTTATGTTTGTGACTGTTGTGCAGTAGACTGCCGTGCTTGAGCTTAAGTGGCTGGCCGTACAAAGGTAAAAACAACGAAGCGCATTTGAGGAACAAGGGTGGCGCAGTCGGTTAGTGCGTGGCCTTGGTGCAAGAGGTCCTGAGTTCGATCCCCGGATCTCACATCCTTGTTTTGACTTCTTTCCGTTCTGTGTAGCTTACGTAGCTTTAAATACCCGTAAAACGGAGCACTGATGGAGAGAGGGGAGTAAAATGAGCGCACCGTCGACCTGAGGTTTGTCAGTTGAATTCCTGTTACGAGTTACAAACGTTAAATATGGTTGCATTACTTTACTTTGCATGTACCGGTATGTATGCTTTTTCATCTGACGTCTGAAATCTTGCATGCACGTTATGAGTCGCGTAAACATGAACGCAGCAAAGCTCGTGCTAACTACAAAAAAGGAGACTGCGTGTATGCGTCGTTCTAGAAATCCGTGCCGTAAAAGAGTTCAGAAACGCAAGTATGTATGCTTTTGTATGAGACCAAGTAAGTTGGAAGGTATCTCACGTTATAAGTCAAGGAAACGTTGCCAGTGACTGGACACAAAGACAAAGAATATCTGACTGGACTGAAAACCTCTTCACAAGCTCAATCTCTACTATAACTCACATGAAGTCACCACGCCCTCCAGGAATATCACATTTGGGTCGCAAAACTGACCCATAATGGAAGCCTCTGACATGAAGTCTTTCCGATTTATTGCTGACGCACCAGCCTATGTGTTGGTAAAGAAAACAGCATCATATAGTGCAAAAAACCGTAATAAAAGGAGTCACTTCTTTTTAGGGATTATGAAAATCTCAGAAAAAAGAATGAATTTGCAGGAACTTCAATTGAATAAAGTCATGCTTTTCGAATTCTACGGAAATTTTGAAAAGCCTTGTTGCACTTTCCATGACCTCCAGAAATTTGACTTGCAGATTTCAAAGCATAGTTAACTGTGGTTAAAGGGATCTTCACTATTACAAAAAGATAACATTAAAACTGAGAATAAACTGTCCACGATTTCTTTTACTTGCTTAGTTGTTTTCTTCTTCCTTTTTTTGAAACCTGTTGTATCATTATAAATAAAAGAGAATCGCTGACTTTCGAATTCCCTTTCAATTTTTTGGCCGTTATCTTGAATAAGTGTGACACGTTAAGGTCACATGGTTATTAGGGACTTTTAGATCGCACGACAAGGACAACTACAAGTACAAGTTTTCTATTCTGAGCATGCACACTGCCTCCAAACCTTAAGCGCATGCTCAGTACAGAAATCTCCTACTCGGTCCTCGTACTCCCATCTGAAGGTTCCTATTCCTACTAGTAATAATTTTCACTACATCGGGTCCTGTCTTCGATAGCATGAAAGACAGTTGAGATACGTTTAGATCATATGCTGAACATGGCGCTCCTGTTTCCGATTTGTGCCCGGACAAAATTAATTTTTGAGCCAGGCAACTCGATTTGCATCTGCTGCAATATTTGATTTTTAGATGACTAACCCAAACAGCACTTTGGTCCTCCTTGCGAGTTTCTACTTCGTGACTCCTAAAACACCGCGGTCGCGAGAACAATACCAATACCACTTGCGCGCCCGTTTAAGCAATACGGATACTACCATGCGCGCCCGGTTTAAAAAATCGAGATTGATTGCCCCTACAATATCTGACAATTTACCCCATTTACCCATTTTGGCCTCTGGGCCAAAACCCTGCGGCGGCAATGAATCATAAAGGAAACCGTAACCCGTCGTAACTGTTCACGATAGCAACACCCCAGGCGCAATAGGCCATTTCGTGATTTCGTGAAGTTTTTGTAATGGTAATTGGTTTTACTTTACATATGAATGAAAACTAATTTTCATAACAAAAACTTCGCACTTAGACTCGCTTTGAAGATGAGGCAGACATGATCTCGGAAATATCCTACTCAGAGTGAAAGCATGGATTTTGTTTGCTACGGTTAAATTATATTTTTTATATAGCAGTGGAGGTTTCCTTGGATGTGTGCTAAACTTGCAACAGTAATTTATAACCCTCTAATCATTAGATACAAGGTTTCGGGTCAGTTCGAATTTTGCGAAGTCATTTCGAATAAAAAGAAATGCTCTCAGAGGGTTTGTATATGGGTCAATCTAGTTACTTACCTTTAAGGTTTTGACTGCAACAGGAATAGTCTCTTCATCAGGGCGAGTCAAAAATCCTTTGCAGACGTCTCCAAATTCGCCTGAACATGAATGCATGGATGAGTTGCAAAACTAACTTAACGATTGATTATGGTGATGGCAGAGCTTGAGATTAGCGTTCGTCCGGTTGTCCCAGACCACCATAAAGTTTACCGGGCGAAAAGTTTTTGGTGAAATGAAAAGGCTGGTTGCCTGAAGAAAAAACAACGGACAACCCAGCCAAAAATAGAAAACGAATAGTCCCTTTTACAGTTGTGTGCTTAGTTACCTGGCCTGTGCATGAAAGTGAGGCTGGAGTTGAACTTGTCTTGATAGAAACCTCACTGCTTTTCTTATGTAAATTCTTACTAATTAGCATGACAGCAACATCATTAACATAACAAAAGAAGGGAGGTCTGTATCATAACAAGGTCAACCACAGCCTCACTTTCATTTAAAGGCCAAGTAACTAAGCACAGGACTGTAAATAGGTCTATTGCATAACCAGCAGGCTCGTCCACCTCATCATCCTCAAAGGTTTACATGAATTTCAAAGGTTTAAATTTACAGGTAAAAACAGTTTAAATCAATTAGGTTTGAAGAGAAAGATGAAACGAAATTTGCTTTAAGGTTTAAATTTACAGTTAAGTCGGTCTAAATTAAACCTTTTTTCAAGGAAGGATTAACTAATTCTACATATGAGCAGCCATAACCCGACCCACTTGTCAGTTTTCTATTATCAATGTCCGATAGTAGTGTGAAGTTAAAGCGCTACTAAGTTTAAAAAAAAAAACTTCCTTTGTTTCTCCAGATTTCGAAAGTGTGATTGCTTAACACCTGACTGGCAAAATTTTGAGCATTGAATTTTATCCAAAGGTTGTTTACTTTGAGTGTAAGTTCTGGACTTCACCGTCCGCCATTACTCATGTTCAAAAATGACTGATTGGACCTCAGAGGGCTGGATCTGGGGAAAAGTGACGTCATGTACTCACTAGCTTAAAGGGTAACTGACGTCAAATTTTTCCCTTTTTTTTGTTGAACCAATACATTCCTCTTGGGTTAAAGAATCCAAAATGAGCAAATAAAAGATATTTTGTGCAAAACCAAATTTTCTACAAATTTCTTTTGATGCTCAATTGACGGCCATTTTGAAAACGTTCTGATCCAGGTCACGTGATGTGATACGTCACACGTGTGTAATGTAGTAAAAACGTCATGGTAGATCTGAAAGTAACAACTTCGCGGCTCTCGCTGTTCAGCTCGCTGCCACAATTTACGAGGAAAAAAAATAAGGTTTCTTCTATTCTCCTATAAGCCACCTTTTAGAGACTATGAAATACGAAGTGGGAAATAAAATACTTCCTCTGAAAAGGTTGAATAATCGAAACGCGACGGATCGTGTGTCTATTCATAGCTGCAGGTGAGTTGCACGCCAGGTAAAACAGCGTTTAGGAAGAAATTACACGCAAGCGTTGTTTCTCATTTGCGACGGAAAACATGATGAAGTCAATCTTGTCCCGAAAGGTTACTCGTTTCAAAAAGTATACCACTGTCAGCTGAGTGAAGAGTAAACTACTCATGCTCGTTCATCTTGGTGTTTTATCTAAATAAAACAAGCCGACGGCCCCTGAGAGCGGAAACCACTTAAGTTCATGTTAAGAGACTTCCTTGAACCCAAAATATAAAACGCAGTGCCCTGGTTAAAAAATAAACGAACCAGAGACACATTCATGCTAAGGAAAATAATAAGCACGTAAATGTTTCTCAAATGACGATCGAAAGTTTAGAAAATATATACAATATAGCACTCAGGTCATCCAAACCTGTACTACTCTAAGCCGCATTGAAATTTACGATATGGACGGAAAACAGCGGGATTTAAAGCGAAGAAAACGAGACCCAGGGAAGCGCTGTGTGGAGATGTTTTCTAACAAAACAAATGCAGATGGAGTTAGCCTTCACCAGTTTCCAGCTGATGAAAGTGTGCAGCGACAGTGGTTGCATTTGTTCGATGGTCACCACCTTCGGGTCACATTTGTAGCGACCATTTCTCAGCTGACAGACGAAGGATTCGGTGCAAAAAATGCTGGATTCAGCTCTGAGCTAGTATTTAAAAAGTCCACAGTTCCTTCTATTCATGCATCTCCTACTCCCGAGCAGGTAAACGAAGCTCGAAGAATAAAAACAAAACTCCCTTTGTGTAACGAACAATCGAGGGTAGAAGACTCGAGCTCCGAGGTCACGCAGGACACTAAACTGTGTTTCTAGAAACAATCGTAGACAAAGACACGAGATTCAAAGATCAAACAATCCTTGATGTAAAATCACGTTTTAAACCCACCGAGACCTTCCACTGTAGCATTTTACTTCTTGTCACCCGCTAAACATGAAAAACGGATTCGTCAAAGTGACGCCCCAGGAATCCTTAGAACAAACTCCTAAAGGGTAACTTTCGAGGAAAACATTTCAAAATTTAAAAGACATTTGCGGGACAGAGGTGAAGTCACGCAATTCGGTAGAAAAACTACTATCAGAAATCAAATTCACAAGGAGGGGCTCAGTGCTTAATTTTTTTTAAAGGAAATAACAAAACACAAAAAGATATTTTACCTTTTGTGACATAATACCAGCCATCAGTGTCAAACCTAAAAGAAGCTTTACTCAAAAAATGGCATTGAATTCAAAATCAACCCCTACTTCGCCAAATTTTTAAAGCACCACCAATCATTTTGTACAAAAAAGGAAAATCCTTAACTATAAAAGGTTCTATACATGTTTTCACACAGGAAGGGAATCAGTGTGGCCTGTCACTCCTTGCATTTCTCAAATTTTTATTTTTCACTGCATCTACTTCTTGACAGCAGATGTTCTCTTCCTCCCTCCATGTTGACACCAGTTTCCACACTGACACCTTGTAATAAAAGAATCAGTACAGTAAAAAATTTTATCACGATGTTGAAAAGAAGAAATAGAGAACACAAGTTGTATGATTTATAGTTTCACCAAAATGAACAGTTATCAGTTACAAACGTGAAAGATAACTTAACTGCGGCTATAAACAAGGTGCAAAGACCACAAAAGAGGGAAAAACTGAAGTTCACAATAAGTTAATATTGAGAGGATGTTTAATTCTAAGTACCTGTACAAATGCTATTTTTGCTGCGTTGCGTTTTATAGTGAAAGACGAGAAATCTTTAATCGTTCGCCAAATTCAATACTAAAGCGTCAAAGTGTATTAAAACCTAAGTTTTGGAAGGTGAGCGCGAGTAGCTTAAAAACACGTCGCTCCCATAGAATTCAAGAGTCTGCACATTTAAATCTTCTTACTTCATCGCTCCTATATTTAATAAGCGACTGAATTTGCATATTGCCTTCTGCTCTTTAAGAACGAGGCTTTGATAACAAGGCACCTTATTCGTGTGCTAATGAGTGGACGGGTATTCTGTAATCTAGCCGCGATTGATTTTGAGATACTATAAAGGTAATGCACTCACCATTCGTCGCTTGCTTGATTGAGACGGCAGCGGCGTCCGGGGCTCTTGATCCTCTTCTGAATCTTGCGCTGGATTTTCATTTCTTCCTGGCGGTTCAAATCGCCAGGGCCTGATTTCACCAACTGGCTCCAAAGCCCTTTCATTATTTTCGCCTTCCATCGAAGCCTCAAAATCCGAAAATCGGACCCCGAGTTCGAGCTGCTCTCACCTGCACTACTGTCCGCTATATCTACTTTGCTTGGTGTACACACGTGTGACGTATCAGGTCACATGATCAAATTCTAAGCGTTTACGGCGGATGACTTACGAAGCGGCATTTATGACAGTTTTTCGAGCGAAAAAAGGCACAAAAAAGCATTCGAAGTACCTTGTGTCGGTTTCAATGTGTTACCTGAGGTATTTAGACAGTATTCAAAAAAAGTGACTTTCTAGCCGTCAGTTACCCTTTAAATTTCAGCGTGTAAACGCAACTTATGGTATATGCAAAGCAAGAGTTTAAAACTCTGAAAGCCCGAAACTCCCGTGCTGCATATTAATCCAGCCGCATACAGACACTTTGCATTCTTAAACTATTTGAGTCTTTGACGTCATTTTCTCCTCGATTAAATTTACATGGTATAGTACATGTATTTCGGTATGTATGTATTTCAATAAATCAACACGGACGTTAGCAGGTAAGCTATAAATAAAAGCTGCTTATTATTACAAACTGAGATGAGTATCATGCAATAGTGAATACGAAATCCATTGTTATGTTATACAAAATATGCCCTTAAGTATTTCATTTCAAATACAAGTGAGCAAAATAAAAATGTTCTTAATCGACCCTCAGCCTGAGGGATGCTCTTAATACGTTCTTAAAATTCTCAATCTCAGCTTATAAAAAAGGTTCTTACAGAACAAGCTGCCACGCTAGGCATTTCCCGTGTTTTGAATAGCTGTGGCTTTTGCAAAAATTGTCAGATAGGAAAATGCAAGAGATAACATCACAAACACGCAGGCGATGGAGATCGAAGACTCCACTTTGAAAATGCTAAAACTCAAACCGCGACTTCAACAAAAAAAAAACCACAGGCGCACACTTAGAACTATGGGATACTCAATCTCTAACGCTATGTGATTGCATTTCAACGTGGCGTGCATTTAATCGTAGGGGGTTTCCCAATGGGCAAACCAAGCATTTATCAGGGAAAACCAAATTTACGGATTCAGTTGCCCGGCTTTTGAAACGGGGGAAACCTGGAATTTTTTATTTTTTATTTTTTATTTTTTTAGTTTCTAGCACTATATAGCAAAGTACCTCCTCCGATTATTTGGTCCAATTTGATCCATCTTTTATCCAGTTCTTTGGCAAAATCCTTCAACGCTTCCGCTGGGTCTTCGTAATTACTTGGGTCTATGTATAACCGTTGCCCACGGGGTGGTAAAATAACTAGAAAAGTGGAAGTAAAGAGAGCGGGATTGATGAAAATAAATGCAAATAGATGCTCAGATTAACAGGGAATTTTCGTACCATTCCAAGCTTCAAACGAAAAGGTTTGAAGCTTGGAATGGTGTAAAATGTGACGTTTCAACACTGCGTTTTCAGATTAGTTATTAGGGAGCTTAAGCACACGCGTTTTTGAGAGGCGGACAGCAACCAGAAGAGAACATTTCGTGTGCCAGGGCAGTGGTGTCTCCCAGATTTTTATACTAATCATCTCTAATGGAGAAAAGATACTTAGCAATGCAATTGTGGTTGTGTGAAGACAAGTTAAAACGGAAAACTGCTCGATTCCGGTTGCCGTCCGCGTCTTTAAAGCGCGCATGCTTAAGCTCCCTATTTTTATATGGACGGGACGTGTTTTACCGGGAACTTAAAACACTCGTACAGTCAATGCGAACACTACGTCCCCTACCCTACGCTATCGTCGGATTTGTCTGTCATACCCTACTAAAGAAAAATCGCCGTCGGCTCCTCCTGTCTTTTGAAGGCCTTTTTTGTAAGCCAATCGCTCACAAATCCTATAACTCTTCCTTTAAACTCTTCCATCTCGTCCAAACACGTGTTTTATAGCTGTTTAGCGACTTCGGCGCCCGAAAAAAAAACATTTGAAACCTGACACTTCCGGTTCAATTTTCCCCACCCCACGCAGGCAAAGGTCAAATTCCCCACTCCCCGGGCACAGAAGATAGTCAAATGCCCAGGGTTTGCCCGAGGGGGGGGGGGGGAGGGGGGTGTTGAAGTTTCGATTTGATCGGCTCATTACACTTTGCCCAACTTCTTAGAAAGCAATAGTCTACACACTTTTACTACCAAAATCATAGTTTTGGAAATACAAACCGCGTCCATCCTTCATCTCTACTGGAGAATTGTAACCTCTCCTTCTGTGTGCCCTAAAAAAAACGTGCATTGTTCATTTATTGCTGAATTGCTAATGTAAACCCATACAAAATCTTATCTTACGCTAACTAAGTTATTTTTGTCAACTTTTTTTCAAATGCAGTCCTATGAGCATCTCTCGGTACCCTCGTTCCCATGGTCTCCATTGTCGTTCAGACAAGAGACCCTGGGAACAAGGTTGCCTCTCTCGCATGTATTTCTCAATATGCTGCAATATACGAGTGTCTAAGGCCTGGGGAAAAGTAAACAAATCTTGTCTTTCAGGCATTACATTTCATTCCATGGGAGCTTAATAGCTACACATACTGTATTCAGTAAATATACACGAAACTGAAACCTTCAAGCCAGGCTGAGCACCTCAAAAGTGACTAATTCCACAACGCTTTTTATGGGTGACAAAAATCAAGGATAATCTTCCTTATATTATTTTTAACAAGATTACTATAATTATGCTTGCTAGCATTGTTACAGTTTCATCAATTTATAAATATTGAGCACTTGATTATTACTCAATTAAGTGATAACTAATCAATTTTATCCTTCTTTTTTGCTCCCCTCAAAGTGTAGGGCAAAATGATCCAATACAATTACAAAATTGTTTCCCCTCCCCCACTGAATACAGTTATTATATTTACCTGCAGATGCAAATAAACACAATCACAGAGCTGACAAGGACAATAACAACTGGAATTCCGACGTACAGAACCATGTTGAGATGTGAAGAAGTTAAGCCTCCACCTGGCATAAGAAAGAACCAGCATCAATAATTAGGTGATCCACCTGGCTGATTTAATAAATGAAATACTACTCAAGGAAATAATAACAATAGACAACACTGAATGGCAACGTGGAGAAATGTCCCACCTGAAGGGTGCCCTCTTCTTGTTGGGACGGCAGTTTCGTCTGCATATTAAGTCATTCTTGTTTTGCGGTTTCTTCCAGCATAAATTACATGCTCATAATCCACCATCACAATGGTTTAGTGGTAAAGCAAAAATAGCGGTGGAGATAATTATGACATTCAACTTGATATCTTACGAAAAGACGGTTCTGGTCTTGAATGAAGTAACTCGATGAAACTATCGGCCAAAATAAACTTCACTGGAGACTAGAACTGTATTCTCGTACCAAGGTGCGAGTCAAGATACATAAAAAATTCTCTCTCAAATTATAGAGACGCATCGTTATGGAACTTTGTTACCTACAATGACAAGGAGGCATCTGCGACCCTGAAGTTTAATCAGCTCAGGAAGCGAGTCAGCGCTGATGTTTATTTTATATATTTTAAGTTTGAATGTACGTCAGCATCTGCCATCATATGCAGACAACAGAATTTTATGTATTATTGATCACTGTGTCCATATAATATATCTGATTTGTAAATATGTTAAATTTTGATGTGCAGAATAGGTTAGTTTAGTTCTTAAACACACGACCCCACAAGCTTTTATACCTTTAAGGCTGGTGATGCAACCATAGCGGTGCAAATAATTATGACATCCAAGTTGATATCTTACCCTTGGTACGTACAAGCACTGTTGCATACTTCCATTTGTCCCTGTCTTTTTCCTGTTTATTCAACCCATTAACAGAGTAAACTCTGAATAAATAAAAGCTACCAGGCTGCAAGCCATCCACTGTTAAACTGGCGTTAAAGATATTGTCTCGGCTTGGCTGAAACTGCACATTTGGACCACAACGCCTTGGGCACTCTTCGTCTTTGTGTGATTCACACATGAAGCAATCAATGGAATATCGCAGTGTTCTGTTTACGCTATTCCGTGGTATCCAACTGATGGTTACACGTGTTGTTGTAATAATGCTTGCACTAGCGCTCAACGGAGCCAGGGGCAAGGCTGTGTACGAAACAACGATCACAAATAAATGACAAAACACAATGAATCACTTTTAAAGTTCACTTCACGTCCAGTACTTATATCTATACTTGATTTTTTTTCTTAAATCTCTCCATGTATAGTAAATACACTCAAACTAAGGAAAAAACAAACAGCATCAACCCTTCTTATAGCCTAAGAGACTTGGCGATATCAGGAAAGCCTCTGCATGGCAGCCATTATTACATCTGTCTGTATGATCACAGGCAGGTGTAATTACCAGGAAGTTGATTTTGATGAAGGAGGAAAACCTTTAAGTAATGTTGAGATTGACTGAAACATTATACCACTGCAGCAGTGGGATGCATCTATGGTGACCATTAACCTATTCATTTTAAAACTTAAAAATGCTTCTTATGAGGAGTGCCATTTCAAGTACTGTAAAGCTGATGTCCGGTAGATATAAAGTTTGTCCCAAAGCTAAGCCAATAAAACCTATACAGTACCCTGCAAAGCACTTTTGTGATGTTATCAAAGGCATGGACTATATGCTCCTTACAGTGCAGAGGTCAGGGACGGCGGAACCTGTTTAAAGTATAATATGATAGGCACTTGCGTATTTTTTGCTTTTGCAGCGATATTTTGGAGGTTTTGTGTACTTGATATATATTTCTCAGCCCGGGATCTGCGCTTTTACACATGTTAAAAACACGTAAACATGAAAAGTTTGCGACAAGTTTGGTACGAGGTCATAGCTTTGTAAATTCTCGTCACTAAATAAAGCAAGTATGATTCAAACAATAGTTTCATTTAGTGAGTACCTTTATGTGTTTTACGTCTTTCCTCAAATAACTAATGAACATGAATTGAATGAAATTAACGTTAATGACAGTAGTTTCCTATGCAATCAAAAAAATGAGATACGATTCCTTGCTTAAAAATGACTCTGGAATGACAACAGTAACTGTCAATAAGAGAAAATAAATTTCATAAAAACTATAAAATGGCGTTTTACAAAGTCCATCGCATTACACATTTTGCTCCATATTTCAATATTATGAGTTGGTAGTTCAGTGTAGCAACGGCACTCTTACGGCATCACTTATATTTCAACGGACAATAGTTTATGGAAATCGGTCACCGTGAATTTCCCAAAATTTATCTTGCAATTGTCATTTAGCGAAACAAAAGCACTGACAACCGATAACAGGCAAATACTCTTGTGTTATGAGTATTTAGGATGGACAAATGTGTAAAACTTGCTTTGTGCATTCGAGAACGAAGCCAGGTTTTTACTCGTCTAGCGTTCGAAAACGAACGCGCACAACGCTCTCCTGTTGTGGGGGTGGGTACTCCCTTATATGGGCTATATAGGTATGTGCGGCCCCAAAGGGTAGGGTTTTTCAGCCGTTTTGGTCATAAATAGGGTATCGATTTTGGCCAATTTTCCGCCATTTTGGTCATAAATAGGGTATCGATTTTTGCACTCTAGTCTTGAATTGGTTTTTTATTTAGAAGAAGCTACTTCTTTATCATGTCCCCCTTCTTCCATCCGCGCTTTGCCTTCCTCTCCCCCTAAACATTGCCTTTAACATTGGTCTGACCTAGGGAAATAATTATAAGGCAGGTGTGCACCAGGGTATTGATTTAAGGGTCAGGTCATAAATAGGGTATCAAATTTTTGGTCAGGTCATAAAATAGGGTAGGGAAAATCGCAGATTTTGGTCATAAATAGGGTAAGGGTTTTGGGAAGCGGGCCGCACACCCCTACCCAATTTTTAATTTTTTTTTCAATATGTTCAAAATAATACAATGCAAATGGAAAATAGCCATCTAAAACCCGCTTAAAATCTGTCCCAACCTCGTTCCCAGGACCACCCCCAAGCCAGGGAAGGGAAAAGGTCCTGGGAACGAGGTTGAATCTGTCCGCCATTACTTGGATGGCATTGGAGAAGCCTGCGATTATTTTGTAAGCGGTCTTCACGCAAGACTTGGCTCGTGACGTCATACGCGCATCGCTTTGTGGGCGTTTGACATTTAAGCGCACAAGTCGATCAAGGAGTAATGTATATAATATCAGCAAAAAGCAACTCGGCGATCTCTCACATCTCATAGACGGCATGGGAAATTAGACGCGTTTATTTTGAGCGTTGCGAATATGACGTCAGACCCCAGGCGATCCAGCTGGACCCAACCCTTTTCGTCGCTCACGATCCTTTGCCGTTCAAGTAATGGTGGACAGCGAAAACCGAAAAACTACACTACAATAATAATACTTTCCTTGAGAATTTTGAGATAAAAATTGTCATGATACATATTTAGTACGTCTATTTTCAACATCTAAAGAAAAAAAAGGACATGCAAAATTTTCATCGTAGTGACACTTTAAGAAGCTATATAAAGTTAGATTCCTGATCATCATCTCCTCGGATGGGTATTTTGGCAAAGCAATGACAATTTTGTGTTCTGACTCCTCAGGGACTGGCACCTCCTTCAAACCAACCCAAGAAAATGATAAGACTTCAAGCCTCTTGCACTCACACAAAGGACTTGTTACCCATTTCGGGTAACAACAATTGTCAAGCAGTACTTTTGTCGATCCAGGGAACACGTAAATGTCCAACACTTCAGAGGTTACTTTTCTATGCCATGCAAAGTCAACACACTTCCAGACTAGTGACAAGCTCCTGATTAAACTTTGCTACACTGTACCTCCTACATACACGGCTTAGTTTACTTGATTTTATCCTTTCAAAGGAAGTCAAAGAGCTAAATAACTTCATGAGATATGAGACAAAGAACTCGACCTGGAAACGTTACAATTCCATTCGCCCAGTCTCTGCCTCACATCAAAGGTAATCGAACCTCATCTCCGGATAATCGGGAGTGAATCGGACTTTTTTCGTTTTATTTGCCTTTTTCATTCCTCCATACACACCTTACACTAAAACGAAAAAAGTCATCCTCGTAAAAAGTGGGGGGCTAATTAGTCCCCCTCCCTCCCCCTGAGGGTACCTAAGTTAAAAGGCTTCAAACTCTCACAACTCGCTGGAGTTGTTCTGGGGAGCAGGGGTGGCCCAGTGGTGAGAGCACTCTCCTCCCACCAATGTGGCCCAGGGCCAATTCCCAAATCCGGCATCATATGTGGTTCAGTTTGCTGGTTCTCCACACTGCCTCGAAAGGCTTTTCTCCAGGTACTCCGGTTTTCCCCTCTCCTCAAAAACCAATAATGATTTGATATGTATTTGTGCACGACCTCACAAGCTACCCAGCTTTAATCATTATCGTGTGAAAATAAAGTTGTATTATTAGTATTATCTTCATGTATTTCAACTTCTCTGCTGCACTTGTACAAACCAGCAAGGAGCCAATTTAATGGCCTGCCTTCAGCCAAAATTTGTTGTTTTTTTTTTAAACAATTAATAATAAATGATAATTTGTTTCCTTGGCAATGGAAAGCCCCAAAGGGAAGTGACACACAATCATACAGTTACTATATTAACATACATGTAATGTAAAACGTCTTACTTTCACAAGGCATTAAGGGCATCAAGGCATAGAATCCATCTGTGCATGTACAGCTTGTTCTGGTTGGGTTAGGCACAGAATGCTGAGGACATTCACCACACTCACTGTTGCTTACAATGCTCTTGAACAAACCTTTTTTGCATTCTAGAAAAGAGTGAAAAAACCCTAATTATAAATATAGCTCAACCCCCCCCCCCCCCTCCCCCAACAAAAAACAAAAAAAGAGACATAATTTTGTTGTTTGCAAAGGGTAGAAAGACCATGCATGTATTTCTCTCTCTTTTTTGGCCCAATTCTGCTCATCTATATCAAAGGAGATGCACAGATTTAAAGAATAGACAAAGTCATTTAACTGTAATCTTATTGTAAAAATAAAAGTTGATTTTACCATTTTACTTGATTTTAACCTTGATTAATTTTTACCAGCATTACTGTAACAGTACCTCATAGCATCAAGACCTACTGTAAGTACAACAATTAGCAAAGCCAATATAATCAGTCAAGAGCTACTTACTATTTTTACAGTACTGCAAGCTGCATGCGTAAATTCAACATATAAAATCCCACTTAGTTATTAAGTTGTATTTGAAAGTTCCCAAACACCCTGCTTTTTTTTTTTTTTTTTTTTTTTGGAAAACCAGCAAAACAAATGCTCAGAGGGTGAGTCCTTATCTTTCTAGAATATTGTTGCTAGTTCCAAATTCTGCATTAATTGCCTCCTTTAATGTGTGGTTTGAATATCCTTTTGAATGTTTGTCTACTTCAGAAGGCAAGCAGAATTTGGGACAAGTGCTGAATGATGATACCCTACTAACAGGTAATTATTACTAACTTCTTACTAACCGAGCGCGAGGGCCGTACTGGGGAATATTGGCCTGAGGTAGTGGCAGTACAAACCGAGCGCATACAAATACGACCGAGGGCCAACATTCCGCAGTATGGTCCCGAGCAAGTGAGGTTAGTAAGTAGTTTATTACATGGCTTTTTAATTACCTTTTGCTTTGTTTTTGCAAGCGCGTAATCGGCCCGTGGGCATTACGGGAGAATAATGCCCTTCAATTCAGTCACAATTAGCCAATCAGAGCACACGTTATATCGGCTACAAACACAAGCCATATAATAAAATTTTGGTAACAACACTTTTGTTTAAATTCCTTGATCCCTCTGTCATCGATATAAGAATCCTCTCAGAATACATGGACATTAATTCCAGAAATGAGGGGGTAAAACATACACGAAGAGAATGTATAAATCGTGAACTGATAGTTGCGACTTCTCTCCATCAGCCCTTGCTTCCCCTTGCTAATCACTTGCCTTCCCTAGACTTTTACAGTGTAGTTGTACGCTTAAATTAATGGGTGTGTAAAAAGACAAGTCAATCATGAACTTACTGCACCTTTACATTGAAATGAATTATGCAAAGACTGAACCAGCTCATAACCCTTACGACACAGACACTCTGAACCCTTAGTGATGTTCCATTTTCCACTACTGAGACAAACACCAACTGACTTATTTTGGCTGACAGAGTTCAGGTCACTACATCTTCCCTCTCTCTGCACTGAATCAGCATCATCTGCTGGAGCAATAGTTCTTGGAAACATCACCAAATCTCTACCCTGTTCAGGGCAGAATTTATAGCCAGCTGTAAAGTTTCGGATTGAGATGCAAACTCCCTCATCTTTAAATGCCAGATAAAGGCCTTTTGACTTGGTAAACACTTTGCCATGATATACAAATGTATTCCCTTTGCCAGGCTCTGGAAGGGTCCCTTCTGGCACAGTGTTTTCTACAAACTCATAGTTCATTTCAGTAGGATCAGGATTAGGCAACTTGCCATCAGCGTGATGCACATATAAACCAAGATGTGTTTTGCAGTGGACGCTTGCATCAGACGGGCAATTTCTCAAAAAGTAACCCATTTTAATGTCCAGCAGCTTTGCACCCCTGAGTGGAATAAAGGGAGTCCTAAGCCAGTTCCTAGGTTTTGCTTTAGTGTAAACATCACAAGCAGAGTAAATCATGCTCATACTTGATGGTGGATTCCACTGCAAATAAAAAGAAATGATAACAATTAAGAATTAAACTATGGGGTATAAAATTATTAATAATACATGTACTTGACAAACAGTACGACTAAAAGTTGTACATGTGGTCTGTTTGAATATTGTTAGGTTGATTACTGTACTCCACAGCTTGCAATAGTAGAATTGAACCATCAGTACTTAAGCTGTACTATAATCATGTCTCCTGTAATCTTAACTGGCTAGTAGCTCACCATCGGTTGGGTGACATGCATAGTACATAATATTACAATCAAGATTTGACAGTGACTGCCTTAAAGACTGTGTGAATGATAAAAAGAAATGAGTTAGTTGGGAGAAAATATATTCCGTATTATTCCAATACGGAATATATTTTCTCCCAACGCCGTCAATATAATTGCCGTCTCAAAATCGCAGTTAGTTTTGTATCGCGATTCATCATTTATAAGGATAAATAAAACTGTAAACTAATCAACTCGTGCATGATCGAAATTTTCTATCTGCGAAACGTATTTGTTTCCATTCGTCAGCAACCCAATTCAGCGCAACGACGTCAATTTACACATTAGAACCAATCACAGGCCGCAAAAGTGAGACGACAATACCACGAAATATTGACGGCTGATGCATAGGCAAAACTATAAGAAGCTTGTGATACTTAAGAGAGTGCAAACTGTAGTGTGGAGTTGACTGCATGACTGCTTCAACAATACAACAATACAATACTTAATTGAGAACACCCCACATGGGCTTTTCAGGGCCAACAAAATGACAGAACAAAACAACAACAACTGTTAGGAATCTCAACTGGCCGGAGGCACACCAGTTGACTATTTGTACATGTAAGTGAGGCCGAGAAGTTGAACCAGGGACTACTAGGGGCAAATCCGGAAACCTGATACATGTATCAAGGCAAGCATCCTAATCACTTGGCTGCACTGCCTCCTCCCCAAACCATGAACTTACTGTACGTGTAAGTTCAAGTTGTGTACAACCATAACTCCTGACCACTACTCGTTTTTCCTTCCATTCAATTTAATCTAACATTCACTTCATTAAAACACTGTTTTCCTCTCCATCAGAAATGCATCTTTGTGTATACTCCAATGCGATGGTATTGCAATAATGATTTGGGGCAAAATCATTATTTTCAAAAAACAATGTAGTCAAGACATTTTTGTATTCAGTTGTCAAATGGACCTTATTGGAGTTGAGCCTGCAGGCACATTTTTTTTACTAATGTATACAAAAGAGGCCTAAGGGTCGATTCCATACAAAATGACCCCTCAGCCTCGGCGATTATGTGGCAAAATCACTGATGACTGTGATAAGGGCTATTTGAAACAAATCTATAATTGCCTGGACAATGTCACTTCTATTAAGTGACACAGCAATTTTCCCACAATGAGTTTTTCAGACTGTACATGTAGTATGCAAAGTACTAAGCAGAACAATCACCCAAAATACATGTATTATGTTTGACTGTTCAATTGACTATTTTTCCGGAGTATCTTTGAGGTCATCCAGCCACAGCAACAATAGGATTCATTTATTTATTTCATTTTATTATTATTTTTTTTTAATGTTTAATGCACTTTATTGGCTTCCTGCATTACAATGGATTACAAAAGCGGTTACCTATATATAGCTTAATCTACTTTACATCGGTTTCTGAATCACTGACGTTAACATTTCTCTTATACATGATTAAGTAATTTCATGTATGGTTTTGCGCTTAAACTGGGAGGAGCATTTATTGTAGCTAATATCTAAAGCTTTCTATTCTGTACTTTACTGACAAAGATAGAAAGATGAATAGCTTGGTTTTGCATCTTACTGGTGTATATGTAGTATTGTGTAATTAAACCATTCAATTACGTTCTTTACGAAAATCTTTACGAATCGGCAGTTAAGAAAAGTATGGTCAATTGAATCCTTCTCACCACAGTAGAGACATTCATCGTCCGTTTTAATACCATATTGATGAAGCTCCTTTTTAGTAACTACAATCCTATGAATTAATTTAAACTCAGTCTGGAATTCTTTCAATTTTGTCTCCTTACAGACGCTCTTTAGGGAGGTGAAAATTTTTTTCCAGGCATTTTCATCAAGTCTTCATTGGGCCAGTCTGACTGACCGTGTGAATTTTCTGGTTTAGTAAACCGTAGAAGTCTCTAGTTTTGGCATTTTCCAATTGTATTTGTGTAGAGTCGTCTAACTCAAACAGGAAGTTATTTCTTATATAAGGTTCATTTGTCAAAGGCTCTGTATTTCTTGCTTTGATTACTAAGTATTTTGGGATTGCGCTGGTAACTTGATAAAATTGGAGAAAATTCGTATTGCAGTTATACTTGTTATAAAATTCTTGGTAAGACAGGAGCTGACCATTACTGTTCAGTAGGTCTCGGATGGACAAAATATTGTTGTCAAACCATTCTTTAATAAAAACAGGTCCTCCTCCGACGAGAATTTCCTTATTATTTTAAAAAAAGGAAATAGGACCATATCTTGCATACCATCGTAGCTGTAGAGATTTTTTAGTTCATTGAAAAAAGTAAGAATATCTTTGTAAAACAGGGGGAGACCACTGTCTATATATTTTACGTCATAATTACATGTCAATAGAAAGTTCAAACCTCCAATTTTGCTAAGGTAATAATTCGGAATCGTTTTCCAATTACTTATTTCTGGGGTCAATAGCCTTGGGAGCCAAGCAAGCCTCAGGGCTTTAACCATAGTTTCAGCCCAGCTCTTTTGATTTTATCTCTTTTATATTTCCATAGGAAGTTGAACACCTTTGTCTTAATTATCGGAGTTATTTCTTGAGGAACATTGAGGTTGGAGGCTGAATAAACGAGTTGTGACAGACCCAAGGATTTTATTATAAGTACTCTCCCAAATAGTGTAAGATCACATGCCCTCCACATGTCAAGATTAGTTTGCAATTTCCGTAGTTTAAGGTTAAAATTCATTTGCTTATTTCCATTTTCATCGTATGAGACATAAATGCCTAAGATTTTAACCGGACTATGCGACCATTTCAATTGTATATGGTTACTTTTGTTTTTTTCCCATCTTCCCAGCCAGATCGCTTTTGTTTTTTTACGGTTCAGTTTAAAGCCTGCCAGATTACCAAAGTTTTCTACTACCTCCAAGGCTTTTTCGACAGAAGCCAAGTCTGCGCATAAGAGGTTTGTATCATCTGCGTATTGACTCATTTTCAATTCGTTCCCTAATATTTTGATCCCTTTGATGTTGGGTTCTTGTCGAAGCCTGTTAGCCATTATCTCTGCTGAGAGAATGAACAGATACGGTGATAAAGGGCATCCCTATAGGATTCATTTATGTTAATAGCCCATCTGATCGGTAACTTTTCTGACATCACAACGACTGCTGGAGACATAACAGGAGTCTGTCAGTGAGGACTACAGCACTACAATGTCGTGGATTCAGGCCAAAGTCTCATTCGCCCTCCTGAGGTCTGCACTACTGTGCTTGAGAGGCTCAGTTGTTGTACACAAAGAGCTCTGTTGAATACATGTATTACTGATAGTGACTTTGAAATCGCTAAGGAATTAGCAAGACTTTAGGATTGGAGCATTTACTACTGGCCGTCACGATGGATTATAACAAAAGGGAAAGACTTTGACTTTGACTTTTTCATTTTTTTTTTTTGTTTTTACATGTACTTAAATTTTCTTTTTTCCATGTTTTTTTAATTCTAAAACACCGTACTGCCTGTAAGAGCTTTCATATCACATCTGAGCCGCAAGAAATGAATTCGTTATTGACACAGTGATAGTATTCTTATGATTGTATTATAATGAACTTCATAGTGCTTCCAATTCTTACTTCTTAATATCCCTGTAAATTACCCCTGTATGCATACATGTATATTTTTTCTGTTTTTAAAATTGAATTATTATTATTATTATTATTATTATTATTATTATTATTATTATATTATTATTATTATTATTATTATTATTATTATTATTATTATTATATTATTGTCATTGTTATGACACCACTGCAATTGGATTCATTCATTCAGTCTCATTAGCCCTCCTGAGGTCTGCACTACTGTGCTTGAGAGGCTTATTGTTATTATTATTATTTTATTTATTTTTTTACTGTTATTGTTTATATTGTTACTGTTGCTCTTTGCTACTCAACAGTTGACTGTTCCCCTCTGTGGAGCACGTCGTGCCATGCAGGAAAGGTGGATCCAAACTAAATAGTGCTTGCAGAAATTTCACAGGGACATTACGGGCCACCCCACTCCCAATGCTGCACAGCAACTCTCTGGCATAGCTCCTCCCAGCACACGCAGAAATAGCAGAGTTGAGAGGTATAAACAACTCAGTGACCCTCACCACCCACTCAACAATCACCAGCAAGTAGAATCCTGTCTCTGATCCAGTTTTATGACGGCAGAACCGCTCCACCCAAACCAGTCTGCGACCTCCAGACCGGAGAAATGGATCAAGAATGACATCAGCCCACCAAATGACGCCCTGTCACCCCACCAAGAACACCTGACAAATGGAACATCTCTTTGCAGGAAGGACTGGGTCACGCTCAACGGAGCACAAGCCAAATTGGGAAAACAAATGAAAATACATGTATGCACAGGTAGGAATTGGCAAACAGTCCAGAATGTCCTTGAGGCGAGCAAAGTCAGACCATGGATCACATTCTCTGTGGTTGTACTCAGGGCCCAGCATGTACTGACGAAGACTTAAGAGAGGTCAACAACAGCGCCCTTGCATGGATCAAGGAGTGGCGTGACAAGATACGATGATGATGATGATGACTGACTTATGTTAAACAAAACCTACCCCAGCACCTTCTGAAATTTCAGATTTTGAAATATGCCACAGCCAAATGCCTTGAGCTGGAGGTTCACGAAGGAGGATTTCTGGAAAAGACAAATTAATGTAACAGTCTTTAATCAATAACTAAAACTGTACAAATTTAAAGTACATAACCCTTTTTGACTGTGAGAAGAAGCTCCAGGGGTACTGTGGGGCAATAACTGTTGAGGCAGCTGTAATCAACTCATCCATGCTTTATTATCATAAATAAAATTACTGTAAAGTGCAATTAAAAACTGTAACAACAACAATAAAATGACCGTATTCTGATAAACTGGCTGAATTTTAGCTATTGAGCAATAAAAGTCACAAATGCTAATTTTTTTTGGATAAGGCGGCGTGTGAATATAATTATGCAGAATTTGGAGGATCAACTACAGGTACGGGTATCTGCCTTGATTTTGTTCACACTTGTAACACATTCCTACTGTGTAGATCTTTACAGGTCTTAAATGACATACATGAACTGACATCAAAAACAAATCTGATGGTTTAAAATTAGGTCAAAACACCTTAAAGTTTGCAGGTCAAGGAAAATAGTGTACAATAAAATAAAACTAATAAAGTTTACTTTATTAAAGTATGTTCACAACTTGTGCATCAAGGTCGAAATCATTGTCCCGTCGGGACAGGAGGTCTGAGAAGTTGTAATTTTGAAGTCAAAATAAAGCCCTTGAAAATCGAGCTTAAAGATTTCAGGTGCAGTTCTTGGTCTACTGAATAACTCCGCTCCCTACTTGAAAGTCAATTATGCCGAGCCAATCAGCATTTGGGCATGTGCTAAGATAGAAGATCGGGCATGAAGGCTGTAAATTAACACCTGATCCTTTCACGTGTGATCAACATGATATGTCTAATATATTTCGCACGCAGATTCACGCGGGAAACAATGAGAAGCGATTTTAGCTGTTTTAAAATTAATTTTTCAGATTTTTTTTTCAGGAAAATATACTTCACAGCCCCCCGATTCACGATTTGCAAAAACAAGAAATTTGAGGCAAACACCCAAATTTAACTTTCCTGAGACTAAATACCATCGTACAAACTTGTAAAGCATCTGTTTCCTGTTTTTGATTGGAATCAATGCCATCACCAACAGTAGTGTAAATCAACTGGTCTATGATTGCACTTAAACCTTATAAATGGTTCATTGGTCTTTGGACTTCGGAATTGAACTGGATATGAAGCACAGGTATGAGATAACCACGACTGACTGAGCATATATCAA
>NC_090888.1:27327143-27354643 GCF_036669925.1 Montipora capricornis | reverse complement strand
ATTCATAGACATAATATCTATGATTCTTTGAAATAAATGTACATGTACATGCAAAACAAATACTGAAAGCAATTTAAAAAATTTAGCTGATATAAGCTTAAATAGGTGTCAAAATTGTCAAACTATCACCTACTATACGGCCGTATGACCTCACCATAAATTTCAGTAAATAAAAAACGTTCGGCCGTTTTTTTACTTTAAAGAACTAAAATCCAAAGTTGATCAGCAAAAAAGTCGTAAAACGGCAAAACTAAACAGCAGGAGGTATTGAAAGATAAGAGAACGTGTACGAGCTTAGGACAATAACATGTAATATTTAAGCTTATTTGCTGCATCGAACGCTTCTTTAGAATCGAACTCGAATCTTGCTGATCGTGCGGTGAAAAAGCCTGTTTAAGAAGAACTTAAGGAAACTCGGTCCTTTGCATGCAATGAACTTGACAAAGATCTATATGCCTAAAGTTAGAAAGTTGAAATATGATAAGCTTAGGTTTATCAACGAATGTCAAACCCATATTTTGTACGTTCTCACCGGTGTCTCCTGCCACTGTCGCTGCTAGGACGGCAATAAAAATCCATTTACAAGGGTTCATGTCGGAGAAAGAGAAAATTCGTCTTATTTACACTTTTCCATCCCAAAACGATTGCTGAAAATCGCACTTCCGATACTTTGAGATTTATACCTTTCGATAGAAGGGAAACTGCGCAAAACCGGAACTCGTACGTGCAAACCGCTGGTTTTGCTGACACAGCGGCCTCGCCTAGTTGAAGCATTGTTTCCTGTTCACGCAAGACTGTTTTCGGTGTCTGTGTGACTGTTTTCGAAAACCAGAGCGAAAGTCATCTAAGTCAATTCATAATATACCCAGACGATCAAACTATTTAATAACATTAATTCCTAGGTGAAACCATACCTGCGAACTTTGCGCAATAGGCCTTACCACCACTCGAACTAAAAGAAATCTAGACAAAATAACTTCTTTCCGCCAGAAATACGTCTGCGTTAAGTTCGCAGACTACAACCGACTGGACTATCAGTGAAAATTCCAAGATAACAGTACACTTGAGAGCATGAACTCCCTTACCGTGATAAGCGTCCACATTAGAATTCAAAGTATGCTTGAAGCAATCGGGGTTGTCAATCAAGATACAAGGTAAAATTTCGCACGCTTTCATATGGCGTGATCAGGATTTTAACTACTCCATGCACAAAACAACCACAAGGTACATCATGCAACCTCAAAAACTTGCTTACCTTTTTTTTCTCATGATTTTTTTACTGCAACGACAGAGAGCTTTGCTATTTTAGCAATTGTACCACTTTCTCATCACAAAGGAAGTAAGCGGAAGTAAGCGGAAGTAAGGCCTACGTTGATAAAAGTTTGAGATTTCCATGCTCTTTTCTTTGTTCGTAAACCTCGGCCCTGAAGTAAGCAATCGAGTGAGATGTGCGTGTCTTCAATTTCCCGCCAGATGCAAACGAGATATTTCATCACAGTTTGATTGATGTTTCAATTTCCTGATCTTGTTTTGATAAAGCGTAAGTAAACTAGTAAGCCTGGTTGAACGTAACTTGAAAGGGTACTTTGGCGGCTTTGAAGAACACGCGTTTCCAAGGCTACAAAGTTGCCTACTTACGCTGAAATTAGACCCGTTCACATCTGAAGTACGCCTCAAGTATGCTTGAGGTATACTTACTAAGCTTAGTATGAACCCTCCTAATAGGTGGGTTCATACTAAGTTTAGTAAGCTTGAGTAATTTTGAAGCAAAAGAGAAGAGAAATTTTAAGTCCCCAACCTCGTCCCTAGGGCGCTTTTTTCCCGACGGGTAGTGATGTGTATTAACGACTAGTGAGGAATAGTAACGAATAGTAACGTAGAATAACGGATGGTGATGTGTAGTAACAGATATTGACTTGACGTTAGAATATACAAAGTAACTAGTATTATTGATGTGTAGTGTTGGCAGATGACGTTGAGTACTGTAATGCATAAGGAATTTTAAGGGGATTTTTCATTTAGTGTACTTGGACACGGAATTGTAACAGGTTGTAAAGTCCCTCACGACGCCTATTTTGTTTGCTTTCTTTAACGTTTTGCTTTGGTAAGGTCTCAGGAGATTGTTATTGTCAATTTTTTGGGTTTTCAATAATTAAGTCGTTTCACGCCATCTAAATTTGGGAAAAATGTAAGTTGGGATCTCTGTTGTAAGTTGCCCGAGCGAAAGTGATACCTTTGGGAGACTGACCTAAGATCAGTAAGGATTGTTGCATTCACTTTTGAATCCCTGAAACCCAGGGAGGGGGAGAAGTACTTCGGGAAAAATTGGGTGGGGTGTGCGGCCCACTTCCTGAAACTCTTACCCTATTTCAGACCAAAATCTGCGATTTCCCCTACCCTATTTCCTATGAAGAACAAGCGTCTTCTAAAAACTATACCCAATTCAAGACTTGAGTGAAAAAACCATACCCCATTTCAGACAAGTATCTCTTCTCTAATTTTTTTAATCTTGATTTTGTCCGCCGCTTCTTTCTGTTCAACCACTCATTTTTTTTTTCGCCGCCCATTGTTTTTCCGCTGTACTTTTTTTCAAGTTTCGCTGTCCACTTTTTTTGCTGCTCATATTTTCCGCCGCTCATTTTTTCTGTCGCTCAATTTAATTGTTTAATTTACCACTCACTTTTTTCGAAGAGCCATAAAAAATGGTGAGCAGAGGGAAAAAAAGGTGTGTCTTGAAAACTAACACCCCTAAAACCTATAAGAACCTAAGACTCGAAAACGAAGGAAGTAACCCAAAATCCACAATTTGGCTAACCCTAGGCCTAATTAGGCCTAGAGTTGGGTTTTAAGCCTAGGGTTAGCCAAATTGAGGGTTTTGGGTTACTTTTTTCGTTTTCGAGTCTTAAGGTCTTTAGGAATTTAAGGGTCTTTCTTTTCAAGACACCCAAAAAAATTTGAGCAGCGAAAAAAAGTGAGCAGCGAAAAAAAAAAAAAAATTGAGTGAGCGGAGAAAGAAAAAGTGAGCTGCAGGAAAAAATGAGCGGGGGAGGAAATAAAGATTAATAGAAAAGAGAAGAAACACTTGTCTTTTACGAAAAAGGAGAGCAGAAATAGGTATCCCTTTAAACGCACCGTACAAACCCCTATAATTCGACTGCGCGCCATTTTTAACGAAAGAACTTGTTTCCATGCTATGAGCGGCGAAGCCGCGACACCACACAAAAAAATTCTGGATTTTCGGAGATCATTAGAATTGAAATTTGTTCAGGAATTTCATCAAACGTGAGGATGTGTTTGTGGTCCTGCCAACTGGATGCCGCAGCTCTTCGATATTTCAACTTGTGCCGAATTAAGTTTGTTCGTATTTGCATGATCGTGGGTTCAGTGAGGATACTTAAATCCCGAGTCAGGACTTGAGCTGGGACTCGAGTTAGGACTAGAGTTAGGACTCGAGCTAGGACTAGAGCCAGGTCAAGATGCCGCTTCCTTAAAAAAAAGGAATTTATTTAACTCACCGAAAGAATATCTCTGCTGAAGAGTAATAAGGCCTAAGCTAGATTAATTGGGACTAAGCTTTGATTTTTAAAATATTTAGCTTTGTCGTGAAGTTTCGTAACCGACCTTTTGAAGTGTTTAATATTGCCGGTGGTCTGTAGTGGCATCCTTGTCTCGAAGAGGCGATGGTTAGCGCTGGGGATTTGGGCAGGATCTTGTATGACTGTGTAGCCCGATCTTGGAGTGGCAGTGGCGCAGACGTGCCTTGTGGAATCGCGCGCAGAGGCTGCGCGTTCTTTCCTCGCCGCTCGCTTGCATTTAGCTGGACTCTAGCGTTCGCTTCCGCCTTTGAAACCCCTGCTTTGACACTTTGCCGAAATGTATCACGGTGTTTGGCGATGTCCCCCCATGCACTGGTGTCGCTTAATGACGTCCTTGTAGCACAGCAGCGGTCGACCCACGCGACGGACTCCCTCCCGCAGTTCTCGATCCATAAAGGATTTCTCTTGCTATGCGGTCAGGCTCCATGCGATGTGCACGGCCGAGGCATCGAAGGAGTTGATGAATGAGTAGTGATGGCATGCTCAGTGAGCCAGCGCGCGCCAGGACCTCGGTGTTGGTGACTCTGTCCTGCCAACAGGTGTGCAGCAGGCACCGAAGGCAGCGAAGGTGGAATTCATTTAATCGCCACTCGTGTCTGGTCTAGGTCGTCCACGACTCGATGCCATAAAAGAGAGTGGACAGGACACAAGCTTGGTAGACGCACATGTTGGTCCTTTCGCTCAACAGGTCATTGACCCACACTCGCTTGTTGAGTTTGGCCATGACAGCAGCTGCTTTGGCGATCCTGAAGATGATCTCAGCATCGAGCAAAGTCGAGCTTGACACGGCGGAGCCCAAGTAGGTAAAGGTGTCCACAAACTCCAACTTCGTGTTGTCGATGGTGATGACTGGGAGGGACTCAGCACCTTGTGCTAGGATGTTGGTCTTATTGAGGCTGATCGTTAGCCCAAACTCCTTGCAGGCGTGGGGCAGCTTGTCTACGAGATGTTGGAGGCCCTCCTCGCTGTGGTATGTTAAAGCAGCGTCATCTGCAAACAGCAGCTCCCGTATGAGCACCACGTAAGCTTTGGTTTTGGCGCGGAGTTTGGGAATGTTGAAGAGTTTGCCGTCTGAACACACCTTTAATCAATCAATCAATCAATCTTTATTTATACACGGTTTAAAAAAAAAATTTCAGGCATGAAAAATAAAAAACCTGAGTTACATTGTTCAACTAAATTACAGTGTTAAAATTATTCAATTTAGTACATACAAAGCAAAAAGCCTGTTTTCCATGAATGGCGTGTCTTACTTGCTATTATAATAACTGTGTAAAAGAGACTTAAAATTACGTAGAGACTCTGCTTGCCTTTTTGTTTCAGGAAGACTATTCCACAGAACAGCACCACTTTAGCGAAAACTATTACGGAGATAATTTGTGCGTGGCTGTGGAATAGCAAACTTGTTTACAGAATCTTGAAGAGTGTATGAAGTAGTGTGAGACCGAGCAATAAATTTCGAACTTAGGTACTCAGGAGCAAGGCCATTAAGAGATTTGAAAACCATTAAGGCTTTTGGGATATCACGCTGAGTACCAAGGTTTTTCCAGTTTAAATTTTGAAATAGATGCGATGCATCTGCATCATAGCTTGAGAAAGTTAGAGCTCGCGCTACACAATTTTGGAGTTTTTGAAGTTTGTCTCCTAGTTTTACGCCACAGCTTCCCCAAACAACATTGCAACAGTCAAAATGTGACTGAATCAAGGCTTTGTAGATAAGATGTAGTGTACAAGCAGTCTACAAAGGCATACTGGAGCAGCATCGAAAAGAAACATCGCCCACATTGCCGCGACACATCCGGGACTTTTTCTCGCTTTGCAGTGCTAACTTCGAAAGCTAATTGAGGAAATGTACAGAAAACAATAAAGCAAGTCGGCCGAAAGGCGGGAGAACCGCTTGAAAATTGTTCTATTACGGAATAACTATTCAGTTTACAATCAAGTATTCACATGGCTTTTGTTTTTTACCTTTACTTTGTTGTAAAGAAGTTAATAAAAAAATGTGACTGTTTTTACGTCGGTGGTTCAGTTAGAAGTATTATTTTTTTTGGTCTCAAAAGTAGCTATTTCGGCACTTTGTTTGTATGGCTGGGACAATTTCAGAGAGCAATTTTCGAAAAATAAGGGGTGAGGAAATGAGTATTCATATGGCTTTTTTTCTTTGATACTCTAAGATGGTCCTGCCGAATTTTCGCGGAATTCCGATCAGTAGAAGTAGTATTTTTTTAGCCTTTCCTTCAACCAATCCCCGAACCTCAGAGATTAAATGCAAATTTGCCCTTACAAATTTCCCACGGGGTTTGAGTTGGCTAATTTTAAACTTCCCGCGAGTGTTGTAATTAATTCATAGTCCCACCCTCAAAAACAATGCTGCACTCGTCACATTAAAGAGCTATTGAAAGGTAGTGCGACCCAGCGAGGTGTGACTTTTTTAAAATGAACTTTATGTATTTCCACGATCGTGGCCGTTTACAGTTTGCTGCTTTTAGCGCACGCTTCAGTGACATTATGAACACCCGTTAAGTGCCTTTAATAAACATGGCTAGATTGCAGAATACCCGGCCAACTCAATGTCTTACTTAAAAAACTGCCACCGCAGTCCCGCAGTGGCATGGTAGAGAAAATGATATTCATATAAACAACTCTGTTCCTTAACCGGGTATTCTGCCATCGCACCTTAGCTTTCATCTTGCGGTTCGGTCAACTACACTTTTTACGAGATTGTGTGAAGAAGAAAGCACTCATTTACTGATTATGCCCAAGCGCTCGTTTCAGTTATTAGGCCTAAGCACTCTCGTAAAATTTTAGACTCACTTTGCGGTTCGGTAAACTACTCTTTTCACGAGATCATGTGAAGAAGGAAGCACTCGTTTACTGATTACGCCTAAGCGCTCGTTTCAGTGATTAGGCCTAAGCACTCTCGTAAAATTTTATTCTGCAATCGCTCCAAATAAACATGACCCCGATGAGTTAACGATAAAATTCTAAATCTTGTAATGCATGAGCATCTACTGATGAGGGTAACTCTAAAGTTTACCGCACCGATCGGATCACTTTTGATGAGAAAAGACGCTTCTCTACGCTTCTCTGTGCTTCTCTCTACTTCCTCTTCGTTTTGAAATGTCTTCTTTGAAAGAAATGCAGAATATTGACCGGGAGGTCTTTTCAGAGTTCGTAGAATCCCCGATCAACCTACATTCCTGCACATGTCTACACCGTCGAGGAGTGAATGCAACCCAATGTTCCACTTGCAAATAAATGGTGAGGCGCTTTGGCAGCTGCCGAAACTTAACGGAGACCCCCCAAAAAAATTCGCTGCCCTTCAAGACAATTTGCTTAATGATTGGGTACAAGTTGTCGACATCTTCATCGGTCTGTGTTGGTATCTCCGTGAATAGCAGAGTTGGTTACATCGTGAAAAAGATACGAAAGGTAACCAGTGGGCTTTGCATTTGGTCGATATTTTGAACTGCGGTCCGGCTAGATCTCGAAAGTCATCGAATAACGAGGCGTAAAAGCCAGGCGGGTTCCTAACACGCTTCGGCATGCTGATCGTAACGAATTAACTGAATGGATTGTAATATGCACTTACTTTTTGATGTCAGAAAAGGGATCCAAATTTGAATATTCGTTGTTGCAAAGGAAACTTGTTCCCAGTGGGATTACTATTTTGGGTCAGTCACGGATCGACTAACCTTCATTGATCTTTTGTAATCACAAAAGGAGTTGTCTTCTGGTTTTCTCTTGTTTTATCTTTACTCTTTCTTAATGAAAAGTCGAAATAAAAATTTTTTAATATCCTTACGCATAAACTAAACAAAGTGAGTGCTGTAAAGAGCGTAAGCATGAAAAGCAAAACCGAACAATCGATCAAAACCAAGCGGATACTCCCAAGGGGGTTCAACTCGCTGTAGAGCATGAGACAGTACTTACTTCGTGCTCTTACCGCCTTGTAAAAATAAAAATTGTGTTAACTGCTTTGTAAAACAGGTTAGAACGCAAGCCACTCGGTTGTCAGCACCGCTTAAAAACCGTGTTTTCTAAGTTTTGAAGAGTTATTAGAGCTTGCGATGATGTCGAGAGCTGCTTATTCGGTGCAAGTACACGGCTGTAAATTAAGATGGCATTGTTAAATTTTTTATATGACTTTGCGCATCTATAATTTCGATTGACACCGACTTGAGATCAACTTCACACATCTAAGATTTTGATTGACACCGTCTCATATCCGGCGGAGCAACAGAGCTAGAAACTGTTAACCAATCACAGTCCATCAGTTCTCAACTTGCTAATCTCTGATGCCCGGTCTTGAGAATTTCAGCACTGCAAGTACATGTCGCCAAAGACAATAGCATTGTTGGCGATTTGGAGCAAGGACACAGCCCTGCTTTACTCCACTGCTGTCTCGTGACGTGTGGAGTCTTGCGACACCGCTGGAGTCCAATCTCCAATTTGCGCTAAGGCCTGGGCGGGAAGATAAGGCGAAGCTGGGCTGCCCATCGACATTGTCCCCCTCTCGCAGTAACTGTTTGGGTCCAAGGGAAAGGAAGAACCAATAAAACTTGGGGCTAGTTCCATTGCAGAAGCTGCCGGAAGAAAGTGCTGAGAACCTGACATTCGCCTTAGGGGCTCCTCGAGGTTTACTCCGGTAGCCTTCAGATCAGGTATAGCTGCAAGGCAGCGGAAGTTTGAAATAAGGATTTACCTTCCCCTAGATTGGCTGCCTTCACAGGCTAAGAGCCCCATCTACCCTGGGCAATTGGTTTTAAGGCGCCAGTGGCTTCGCCTTCGCCCCTTCTCCTGTCGGTGGTGCCAGTTCCGCCGCGCGGAGGCCAGACGTTGGACTTATCTGACAGAGGCTCTTAGAGTGGCTCGCCATTGGGAGCATTTCGAGAGGTTGTGAGAGCCAAGCCTCACAACCCACTCCCCTGCTATAACAGCGTTACGGGACCAAAAGGTGTTGCGTGGTGGTCTAAATTAACGATAACACTAAATTCAGGGCAAATTACTAAGTAACTCTAAAAGAAGAAGGGTTAAAAGAGATCTAAAAAAAGTTAAAAAACTAAGTTTTCAGCCGCCTTCTGCGACCTTCTTCAGAGAAATGTACTCAGCAAGATACGGAATGCAAATATATAGAAAAAGGTGTCATTGTTCGCTTCTCTTAAGGGAGGACACCAGTGATGCTTACACCCTGGAGAATTGTGCCCTTTCGTTGACAGAGTTCTTGTCGAGGAACGAATGCAACGACTCTAGAAAAAGCCTTTTGAAAATTTAGTTTTTTAACGTTTTTTAGATCTGTTTTAACCCCTCTTCTTTTAGAATTATGAACACAGATCGTTCTGACAGTTTTACTTACTAATTATAATAAGTAACTATAGTAGATAATTTGAGGTAGAGAATGAGTTGAATTTGAGTCCTAACTCGAGTCCTGGCATTTATATTAGTTTATCTTGGTTTCAGTTATTCAAAAGCTGCCATTGTAATCGTTATTTGTCTGTTGAATGCCTTGACTGATACACACATCCTAGCCTAGAGCTGAAAGAAAATCCGAAAACCGTCAACGCAGTTGCACGAAATATTGTGTTTCGAGTAATAAGCCAGTCACGCGTGAGAAAACAGTCTGCGTTTTTGTGGGAAAATCCAAAAACGGATTTGTGATCTCGGTTCAATGGATTCTAGCCTGCTAACGCAGACGTATTCCCGGCGGTCGTTTCTCTTCCCCCAAAACACCTCTGCGTTCGCAGGCTAAAAAATCCGAAAAAAGGATTATTTGCCATGACAGCACAAACGAACAAACCCAGAGTTCCGTGCAATTTCAAAAACAAACTATTGTAGACGCTCTATGAGCGTAAACTGGGTTGCCTGTGGTACGTGTTACACAAAAGCAGAAGGCAGGGAGTTGGATGGTAATGAACTGCAGCGTTTCAGTTAATTTTTCCGATTGGGGGGTCATTTAGACCATTTGAGGGGTCACTTAGACGTATTGTCAGGAGTGGCCCTTTGGCTCACACGTTAAATTATTTTGTAATGTCCTGTTCCGTTTTGAGGTCTGTACAGGCCCGCAAATGATCCCGGCCTATACAGGATCCCTGCACAAGAATTGATCCTCAAATTAGACTGCAAATGATCCCTGGACCAGAAATGATCCACAAATTGGACCCCAAAGTGATCCCGGACCGGAAATGGTTGCTTCATCAGTAATTAAGAATGGAATGGATTGAAAAATTTAGAGAGAGGATTTAAACTTGACAGTTTTTTTCCTTATAACGCAGCAGTCTTTAAATTAAAACGCTTGACATGTAAATTTTACAACTTTATAACCTACATTGCAGCAGCTCAGTGCAACAGCACGATTGCGACGCGTAAAATGTAAAGGAATAAGCCTTTTTCGGTATATTAAAATTCAGCTTGAAAGAGAGGTTTTGAGGAAAAAGACAAAGGAAAGTGGATAATATTGGAATGTTTTTCACATTCATTCCAACGTGTTGTGGGAGCAACGGTGGCCTCATGGTTAGTGCGCTCGACTCCGGAACCAGTGGTCCGGGTTTGGGTCCTGGCCGGGGTCATTGTGTTGTCTTCTTGGGCTTGACACCTTTCTTTCACAGTGCCTCTCTCCACCCAGGTGTATAAATGGGTACCGGAGAATTTAATGTTGGGGGTAACCCTGCGATGGACTGGCATACCATCCAGGGGGGAGTAGAAATACTCCTAGTGGCTTCATGCTACAGAAACCGGAGATAAGCGCCGGCCTGATGGGCCTTCTAGGCTCGTAGCAGACTTTACCTTATTCCAACGTGTTTCTATTGTTTATGTCCTCACTTCCTCGCTATCAAGTTGAATATTTGATGTTTCGAAAATGACCTATGGTGAGACACCAGGAACCCATGAGTAGGGGTGAACAACTCCCATATTAATCCTATGACACGGTACTTTTACAGACCGATCTATTTTTAGACTATACTTTTTTCCGTAGAAAACAGAGTCCGTTCCAGTTCGGTGACACTATGACGTCAAGTTAGTTTCTTGTGATTGGTCATAGGGCTCCTTTGGGAGTCTCATTCGCAGGAAATTCAATCTAAAAATAAATTGGTCTGTGAAAACGCCGTGACAGGAATGTAGAGCGGGTTGGTACCATTTCGCTGAACATCAGTCCATGGACAATCCAAATGGACTACTACTCTAAAAATACTATTTCGAATGAGTACTGTTGATCTATGTGTAAGCAGCATCTCAAATAGTGCTTACTTAAGCCCCAACACCCATTTTAAAAAGCATTGTTCAACAGTATTTAAGTCTAAGCACCCATTTTGGAAAGGTTAGCTTGCATGAAGTAATCGGCCATCACAACAATAATCGAAAGCTAACCTCATTAAAATGGGTAAAAAGTCTCCGCTTACGAGCCAGAAGGCTCATCAGGCCGGCGCTTATCTCCGGTTTCTGTAGCATGAAGCGGGGTGCTTGGACTTAAATACTGTTGAGCAATGCTGTTTAAAATGGGTGTTGCATTGAGGCTCAAGTAAGCACTACTTGAGATGCTGCTTACACATGGATCAACAGTACTCAATCGAAATAGTATTTTTAGGGTAGTCCATTTGGGTAGTCCATGGACTGGGGGTCAGCGAAACGTACCGACCCATGTAGGGCTATTGTTCGCTCCTAGTCATGGGCTCCTCATTTTTTTTTTTAAATATCACTACCAAAAACAACAACAACAACAAAAAAAAACACCAGTCAACCCGGAACAGACCTTCCCCTGAAAATGAGCAGCAAAATAATTCAGCCTAACTTCTGTTTTCTTTTCAGCCTTTTCTTCCTTTTCAGATTTGTCATTATCCCCTGTAGCTACACCGTAAATACTGGGATACGAAACAAATACAAGCATAGGTGCAAACAGCAATTGAATTTAACCGCGCCATGTTCCCCAAAAAATCTCGTCTGAATAATGAGCTATGTTCTCTCCAATATCGCTTTTGCCAGACACTATTTTTAGCTTTGTTCTCGCGCATTAAAGAAATTTCCATGTGCATGTGAATCCACAAATTCAAGAACAAGTTTGTGAATGTCGCGCTTAATTAAAGGAAATTTTAAGAAAAATTCAATAAAAGGAAAAATTTTAATTTCGTTTTAAAAGTTTAGTATCGTATCTAAAATTTCTAAAAACAGAGTTTTGAAATCATAAAGCAAGAACGAACTGTGAACGATAATGTATTTTGACGTGAGAGAATATAAATCTCAAAGGTGTCATAATCTCGAGCTCCGAAACTTATAATTACACGTTAAAGTTTTGTGCACTACCACAGTGTAGGGTAAGCATCATAAATGTTACCTTTCCTTTTCATTTTCTTTATTTTTTGCCCAAAAATATTCATGCTAATTTGGCTATTTGGTACAGGATGTTTACCGGCTTTTATTTTTGCTTTATGTCAGAGAATTTTGTAGGTTCCTCATTGATCCGGCAACTTTTCATGGAGTCCATACTATTCCTGATTTTTTGGTGATTATTTATTAAGAGCATTTGGGGATCATTTGAGGTGGAGGGATCATTTCCAGGCCGGGATCATTTGCGGGCCTGTGCAGGTGTTTTACTTTGTTAGCTTTGGTAATAAGATCATCAGTTCAAAGATTACAAAATACGCTCTTGAGTAAAACTCACTCGTTTCTTCTTTAAGTTAAATAGTCTGCAAAAAAACTAACTGCAAATTGCTCTGACGGACGTTTTCCTGCAGGTCATGCATGTCTTGTAGTCGCGTTAAGCAAACGTTTATTCCACACACTAAGGGAGGACTGAACATGCTGTTTCCGCTTCATAATTCCTCTTCTTTTCAGTGTAATCTGATGTCAGGTCAATTTTTTTTGGTTTTACGTTTGAACCAAATAGTAGACAGACAAAAAAAAATTAAATAGATTTTAAATAAAACTCTGAATTTCGAATTCTCAGCGAAAAATTAATGACAATCGATACAATACAATACAATTCAATACATACTTAATTGACCGCTCCCCATAGGGGCTTTTCAGGGCCAATGAAACAATCAACGAAACAACAGAACACAACAACTGTTACGAATCCCAGCTGGCCGGAGGCAAACCAGTTGGCTATTTACAAGTGCAGCTGAGAAGTTAAACCAGGGACTACTAGGAACAAATTCAGCGAGTGGTCAGAGCGGGTCTTGAACCCGGGATCTCGCGATCTCAAGGCAAGCGCCCTAACCACTAGGCCACACTGCCTCTGCAGTCTCTGACTTCTATGAATCAAGGGGAAGGTCATGATGTTCTGTCAAAAGAAAGACGTTAATCACGTGCTAGGCAAGGTGCAGGGTGCACGTGATCACCTTGTGTCAAGGTTTTTGTTTACATTGAATGAACTACAAGGAAGAATGTTATTTCAGAGTTGAACAACGTACTTTTTAGCCAAGTAACTTCCGTCTTTCGTTTTTTTTAATTTTGTTGTAATATTTAACTGAATATTTAGACGTCATCTTTCGGGTCGGGAAGCCTCCTTTATCGGGTTATTGACTTGAGACCCTACTCTTATCTGGGATACTCGTTGATCAAACCGTTCGATTCACTGCATGAAGAACCATTTCTTTCAATAATGAAGCAAAAAATGGACAACAAGCTTTCTTTCAAACAATTCTTAGTTGTGAATAAATTAATCGAAAATTTTTTGACCTCTTTTAGAAAAAGGGTGTGGTTTGAGCATGGTCGGGGCCAAAACAGCAAGCAAAAACATAAAACAACGAAACATGTCGAGGTTCATAACCATCCCCCTATATTAACTATGATCTGATTCAACCAGTCTTTTATTGAATGAACTTTGTGCAACGTTGATGCTCTGCCTATGCTTTTGACACGTCGTAGAGAAAATGCTTCGCAGTATAGGTGGTTTTCACGTTACGTCATCACCGCCATGTTGGTGCACAAAAAAAAAAAATCTCTTATGAGCTCCTTTTGTTTGTTCACTACCAATAGCCCTTATGCGTGGATAATCGCCGTCGCAAGGTACAGCAACGACGCAGCTAGCTCAACAAGGTCGGACCGAAAGCATACAATGGCGCCCCTATACGGTCCATGTGTGACCTTGGGGCACAGCTTACAGCCAGCTGGAATCAGCTGTATGCTGGTTTTTGCTGAGGGGGGAAAACCAGAGAACCCGGAGAAAAACCCTCGAAGCAGAGAAGAGAATCAACACAAATTCAACCCAGTTATGGCGTCGGGTCCGGGAATCGAACCTGGGCCACATTGGTGGGAGTGCTCTCACCTCTTCGCCATCCCTGCTCCCCTGTACTGCCCTATACTGCGAATCACATTCTCTATGACGTGTCAAAGGTGGTGAAATTAGCTAGTCTGATGTCGTCCCGCGTAAGGCCCATTGGGCATTACGTCATTGTTATCTGTGTCTCTAGAGATTGACTTCAGCCTACCTATTAAATGAATTAACTATTAGAGGGTAACGTGAAGTGCTAGTTTTCTACCAATATGAACCATGTAGCTCAGTCGGTAGAGCAGCGGTGATCTAACTCGAAGGCCGTGGGTTCAATTCCCACCCTGGTCAGAGTTTTTCTCTGTCCTTGTGTGGGCCCATTTCCATTAGTAGGGCTAACGCTCACATGGTTCATACGGGTAGAAAACTAGAACTTCACGTTACCCTCTAATAGTTAAGTCTGTTAAAGGAATAGGCCTTTTGCAACAAACGATCTCATGGTGCAAAATCCGCCATGCTGGAGGGCAAGGCTCATTATTACTCCCGCACTGGGGCATTAAAACAAAGTCAAGTCAAGCTTGACTGGTTCAGGTCTCTTTGTTTTAATGACCCAGTGGGGGAATAATAATGAGCTTGCCAGCATGGCGGCTTTTGTACCATGTGATCGTTTGTTGCAAAAGGCCTATTTACGAACGGCCAGGACAAATTGCTCTTGTTTACATTGTTAATAGGTGTATCTTGCAGTAATATAGACAGAGAAGACCGAATTGATATTGTTTTTTTTTTAGATTCATAAATAAAATACCATTTTCTTGATTTTTGTTTGTTTTCTACATTAATTAAGTGGAGTCCTACGGGAATATTATGAGAACCTCTTTTAGCTTTTTCGCCACGTTGACGGGCTCCTGATTTCCCCTATTACAAGGTATGATAATGTTTACGTTGGGTATAATTTTTCTTTTCTTTGTAAAGAACGGTACCGCCCAATACGAAGTTATTTTCTCCTGCAGGACCGTTGGACCTTGCTCACAAAATAACATGGTGCATTCTCCTCGTATCTCTTTGTCAATATTTCAGTCATCAAGGTAGCAGGTTTGAAAATTACCCCGCAACACACTTCTTCGCTCGAGCAGCAAGTTCATCAGTCTGAGCTATGAAGTTTTACTGAGAATCCACTTGCCCGTAAGCTTTCCAAAACGGGTTATTGGCGTTGGCATTACAGCCGGTTATCAGTCACACGCGACCCTGGACCGCTCTTTTTTTTTCATTTTGCGAAACTAACTGAGTTCGGATGGATGTCAATCACTTTGTGGGCGGTAAGACCAGGCCAAAGGGGAGAGAATGATGCTGCTCCGTCACAAATTCAAATTTCAGACGAGCAAGAACGCGCCCTGTGTAATAAAGTTCTGATAATTGACAATAGAGCAGAAAAGCACTCTAGAACGACTTTTCTTTTTTTGGCGACAATGAAGGACGCGGGGCATTGTTGAACAATGTGGAATTACTGGTAAAAAAAGCAGCTTTTTTTAAAACTAATACAGTGGAACTCCGCTCTACGGACATCCGCTTTAATACTGTTGGAAAATGCCAGTGATTATGCGAAAATCAAAACCGAAACTGCACCCCGTGTTGGAGAACTAGGTGAGCCTATAGGAGAGAAGACCAAGCTCGGTTGGACCATAATGTCTCCTGGGAAGGAAGTGGATTTATCTCCAATGTTCTTCACACAGACCTCTCACGTAGACTATGACAACTTGTGCAAGCTAGATGTACTGGGCCTGGCTGATTCGTCCACTGGTGACCAAGCTGAAGTTTACGCAGAGTTCAAAGAGCAGTTGCCACAGGATGCAGAAGGATGGTATGACACGGGGCTTCCATGGAGAGGCAACCATCCTCCCCTTCCCAGCAACAAAGTAGGAAGTCTTCGACGGTTAGGGAACTTTGTGAGAAAATTACGCCGCCAAGGAACAATTGACCAGTATGATCAAGTCATCCAGGATAGTTCGAGGCCGGCATAGTTGAAAGAGTCTCTGGACCTGTGACTGGGAGTCGGGAGTTCTACATCCCACACAAGCCAGTAGTGCGTGAATCAGCAGAAAGCACTAAGCTTCGTGTCGTTTACGATGCATCCGCTCACGCAAACTCTGGAGCACCTTCGTTGAATGAATGTTTAAATCCTGGGCCTCCCCTACAGAATCAGTTGTGGAATGTTTTGGTCCGTGCTCGTTTCCACCCCGTTGCAATTGCAGGAGATATCAAACAAGCCTTTCTCCAAGTCAGAATCCGAGAAGAGGACCGTGACACTCTAAGATTCCATTGGTTAAAAGATCTGAACAGCCAGACAGTAGAAACACTAAGGTTCACCAGAGCCCTCTTTGGCCTCACCTGCCCACCATTTCTCCTCGGGGGAGTCGTACAAAATCTCTTAGAAAGCTGCAGAGAGAAGTACCCAGAGATTGTCAGTGAAATTGAAAAAAGCTATTATGTAGATGATCTCATCCGTGGAGGGCCCACTCAGGCAAAAGCAGAAACAATTAAGTCAGCAACAGTGGAGATATTTGCTAAAGGGACATTTGAGTTGCACAAGTGGCACTCAAACAGGAAGGAATTGGAGACAGCATGTTCGGTACCAGTCTCAGAAGAGGATACATATACGAAGGAGCAGTTAGGTACCTTAAGAAAGGAGGGAGCTTCTCTATTCGGTCTGCAGTGGAACAAAGAGAGTGATACCATCAGCGTTAACTTCCCATCAGAGAGCACCGAGCCAACAAAGCGAGGGATTCTCAGTAAAGTGGCCAAGATATACGATCCACTGGGGCTAGTGTCACCAATCACACTGGGTGGCAAATTCCTGTACTGTGATATCTGTGATGCGAAACTAGCCTGGGATGCTAAACTACCAAGCAACCTGATGCAAAATTAAGTCCGCTGGGAGGAGAAACTTCCAAGCCATGTTACCGTACCCGATCATTAGCAGCACATCAAGAAGAGATCCAAGCCATTGAGTTACACGCCTTCGGGGATACTAATGGAAAAGGTGTGTCTGCTGCCGTGTATACTATAGTGGTGCAAGAGAATGGTGTCAACCAAGGGCTAGTTGCTTCAAGGGCAAGATTAGCGAAGAAGAGATTAACCATACCTCGGTTAGAGTTGGTATCTGGCCATACGGCAGTAAATCTCCTGTCAAATGTGAGTGAAGCTTCAGAAGGCCTTCCCGTAACCGTGAAGTACTGTTGGCTCGATAGCACCGTTGCCCTGCATTGGATAAGATGTCCAGGAGAGTACAAGCAGTTTGTGAGCAACAGAGTTCAGAAGATTCAAGCGCATTCTGATGTAGTGTGGCATCACGTGAGAACGTCAGACAATCCAGCTGATGTCGGAAGCCGTAGCGGAGACGTGACCAACCATGCCTTGTAGTGAAACGGACCAGAGTGGTTGTTAGACAAAGCATGCTGGCCCCCTGACATAGTGACGAATGCCACACAAGAATCATTGGCAGAAACTAAAGCAAAACGAGACATGCTAGCAGTAGCAGTAGCGGCGACAGGTGAGTTGGATGACATCCTTGAGAAGTTCAGCCAGTGGAAAGCAATCCGAGTGACCGCATGGATTTTTCGATTCACCAGAATTCTCGCGCCACGAAGACCAAGAGGCTGGGGGGACCGCTAACTGCAAACGAAACAAAGAAAGTAGAGCTCTTTTGGGTGAAGCGAGTTCAGGAACGAGCTACTGCAGATGGGCGATACCAAGAAGACAAACTGCAGCTGAACCTACAGCCAAACAGAGATGGAGTACTGGAATGCCGTGGCAGAGTTCAAGGCCACTACCCGATATTCCTACCAGATGGACAACGGTACACAGAGAAGTTGGTGGCCCAGGCCCATGTGGCAGTGCTGCACAGGGGAGTTGGGAGCACGATGGCAAAAGTGCGAGACTACCACTGGGTGCCACCGCTGAGAAGGTTAACTAAAAAGATCGTAAAAGGTTGCCATGGATGTCGGCGGTTCAGGGCGCAGGCCTATACCTCTCCTCCACCAGGGAACCTTCCAAGGGATCGCACAGTGGGCCAAAAACCCTTCCAAGTCATTGGAGTGGACTTTGCGGGACCACTGAAGTACCGAAAGAATCCGAAAACGGAAGGAAAGGCATATATGCTAGTGTATGCCTGCAGCCTTACACGTGCCGTAAATGTAGACCTTGTGTCAACCCTTGAGACCACCGAGTTCATCAGAAGCTTGAAGTGCTTCATTGCCCGACGTGGGAGATCGCAGCGGATCTACTCCGACAATGGCAAAACATTCGTCAGTGCATCCAAATGGATTGAGCAAGTAATAAAAGATGAGAGAATGTATGGGTTCCTCGCGCAGCAAGGGATCGAGTGGAAATTAAATCTCAGTCGTACGCCCTGGTGGCGGCCAGTTGATCGGATTGGTTAAAGGATCCCTGTACAAGTCTATCGGGAATGGATTGCTGTCGTGGAAAGAACTCCAAGAAGTGCTGCTAGATGTGGAAGTTCCCCTTAACAACAGGCCACTAGATTATGTGGAGGATGCCATCGAGCTGCCTATCCTTACTTACCAAGTTCTCTGCTGCACATGCAACCGAACGCACTGCAAGACTTGGAGCCAAATCACATCCAAGACTATGACCTCCGAAAGCGTGCAAAGTACTTGGACAAGTGTAAAGATGTAGTGTGGTCCCGCTGGACCAAAGAATACCTGAGGGGGCTCCGGGAGAGACACCGCCTAAAGCACAAGGGTGACAGTACCCATCCAGCGGAAGGGGATGTGGTTATCATCAAATCCGATGAGAAGAATCGTGCTCAGTGGAAGTTGGGAGTGGTGATCTACTTGATAACTGTCCGAGTTGGAGTTGTCCGAGGAGCAAAGGTACGCACTCCCAAATCAGTCATTGAACGCCCAGTGCAGCATTTATATCCACTTGACAGTTTCGTTTGCCGTGAGGAAAAGATCATATACTTTCTCCAAAATTTACCTGGTTAATACGAACAGCGGACAATTTTCTGTGTCCCGAGTCACAAACTCTCATATATCGTCAACCCCACTTTACGGACACTGGTTATGAGCGCACTGTCTACTGTCATTGTCACAATTATGTGCTAATCGTAGACATTGTACCCTGTTCAAATAATGACAAAGCTATAGCGTGACATGTTTGATTTTGCTCAGTTTGTCTTTCTTCCGGTATTGACACTTGTACTTTTGTTCTTCAATAAAGTTTTCTGCCTCCTATTACAGTTTCACTTCATTGGTTTTTTGCTGCAGTCATTGCTTTTAGCCTTCTTCCTCTTTGACGACCTTGTCGTGTGTGGAAATGTTTTCTGTAGTCTTGTATATAGTTAAAACATGTGTTCGGGACATTTTTTTCTGAGAGCCCGCTCAATACGAACACCTGGATAATACGGAAAAGACGGCATGCCCGCTTGGCGTCCGTATCAACCGAGTTCCACTATATTTATCATTCGATGTATTTTTCCTTCCTTTTCATTGGCCGAGAGCCCACCACGTGGCCTGCAAATAACTGCCTACAAGTAAGTGTTCTGCAGCAAATAATATTCCGCTTATGCGTAATTGAAACCACGCTCTTGTGTGAAAATGGCAGTTTGCTTTCCTGAGCTTTCAGACAGTGAATTTATTGTTGGAAATTGTGAAAAACAAATTCGGTGATGGAATGATAAAACAATTAATCGAACTCGTTATCGCAAAATATCGTAGTAATTTGTCAGTGTTTCGGCAATTAATTGATCTGCTCGCCACTGACAAATTACGATATTTTACTCAACCTCGCCCAATAATTGTCAAATATTTGAAGTGTGGATTATAGACAAAGGGAAAAGTAATCCTCGCACATATCTGGACAATTTAATCAATTGTCTCTAACAGACAGGTGGCTTAAATTTAAACCACACCCAATGCGGGAAGATCCCGTACTTCTTCAGTAAGCTCAATGGGTATGCAAACAAGGAATTTATTAAAGCTGTATGTATACGCGAAATCGATACTGGATACCCTTTTATTTACTCTTCAGTGTTATCCTTGCATCTTATCCTGGGAGCTGAGCTACCCTGATTTCTCTTTTAGCGAATTCATGCCAACTGAAATACTCGGTGCCCTTTTTGTTCCAGATCTATTCTTAACTCCCTCTCACCTTACAATTTTATGACATAAAAGGGCATAAAGACAGATCTTCACAGCGTGGCCACTATTGTATAAAAAAGCATGAGGAGATCTTGGAGCTGCTTGCTTTGATGATACCTTCGTTTAGAAAACTATTAATGCAGATTAAAACTTAACAATTCTAAGACCAAAAGATAGGTAAAAAATACATTTAAGAAATTCTTTAAGGTTCTTGCAAGACAGTGCAGCCCTATCGGCAGCCACTGTTTCCCTCTATATATATTGCTCCCTTGCTGCGCTGTATGACGTAAAATGCTACTATTTTTTTACTGATATTTTGATCTTAAAGTAACAGATAAGGATGAATGCCGTAGAACAGTCAATAGAGGTACCGGCCTTTAACATACGTTACCCGTGTTCCATTCTGTGGGTCCTACTTAACATAACTCATCGGGAAGCATGCGCAGGTAAACCGACTTTAAGAAGAATCATTCTTGTTTTTGTAACTAAAGCAAATCGGAGCCATGAACCAACCGTATAAAATAACTAACATTCTCAGCTTAAGCTTAATTAATCAACACTTCTATGTAGCCAAGTCCTCCACGTTTACATTTGCATACGGCCGTGTTTCATCGTACATGGCCATGTTGATCATCCTCTGGAAAGAGACAGAAATAAAAAGAATGTTGCTTTGCTGTTTTCTTTTCATCATAAGAGCACACTGAACAAAGTAATATCTGAAGTCATTACAAAACGCAGCCTCATGTTTGTCTTTTGCAGTAAACGAGCTGCAAAAACTAAAAGAGAGAGTCTTTATACGCTTTGGTGAACATTTGTATACTGAATCATTCTCGTTTCCCTTTCTCTCGTTGACAACTTTACAGTAACAAATAGCTCAAAGCCAAACCTTATGGTGCCTTTCCATATTTTTGAGCGTGTCCTTTAAGTTGTGGAATGTCGGCCTGGCATTAGGGTCTTCTTCCCAGCACATCCTCATAATTTTGTACCTTCCAGAATTAGAGTATGAAAAAAAAAAACAGAAATAAATACTAACTCTACATGTAATACATCTAATCAGTAAATGAAACTAATGAAAATTAAAAAGAGGCCTTGCTCACGCAATTTGTTCTTGACTTGCGTTTGGTATTCATATACTGGTGTTACTCCGTAAAACCACTTGGGAAAGTATTCTTCTATGCTCAATCTCTTAATTTCTCATCTTCGGGAGATAAACAAATGGCAACCGTGAAGTAGTTCTTCAAAATATCAAGGGTTTTTTTTCAGGCAAGGTTGCTTTTGATTAATCGGTAAATGTCCAAGGATCGCGCCTTTCGTCTTTGCTTAGTAACGGATTATTATAATTATTTCTCATTCAAATGAGAATTGTGCTTAAATCGTGAGCTTAATTACAATTCGTCATCCACATGCTGTGGTTTGGGCATTCTATGTCCCTGCTGAAGGAAATCCACAATGTTCATCCGATCTATCTTTGGATACGGCGACCCACCTGAAAGGAGAGGAATGTCCTCAGTAAAGTATTTCCTAATCTTCACTCATTATGTTCGAATGGGGTTTGTTTCCTCCCAAGAACATAACCTTCATTTAGTCTAGAGTAAAAAGCCCTTCTAAAAATTAGAGACCTTAAGATACCCCGAAATCGGTGTACGGGCAACGTCATGTTTTCTTTTTTTTTCTTTTTTTCATTTTGCGATGACGTCATCAATCAGGCCGTTTTCCCAGGGCAGATGTTGCCGCTAAAATCCGCTTTTACCTAGGTTAAATTGATGATCCTCATTTTACCTAAGTTGAATATGCACTCCACCTAGTCAATCCCCACCCCACCACTCCCCCCCCCCCCAAAAAAAGCATTAAAAACACACCTTCCCTCAAGCTCTGTCTTGCGCATCTCAACACATCTTCTTGTTTATTATCATCTTACCGGTTTCTGTATTCATTCACGTTTCCATTCAGTCTAAACATTATAACATAGTAAGAGAACAAATAACTTTAACTTTAACTCGGACCCTCCAAGATCCATAGTCCGGTGTTTTCCTCACTACACTACAAGGACGAACGTTCTCAACCTAACACAGTTCTTTTCATTATTTACTTTTCTATTATAAGTCAATTGATAGAGCGAGTTTCAATCGAGTGTCGTAAAACCGAAACCAAAGTAATTACTTTGGCCAATCAAAAGGGAAGGAGACAATCCAGTAAACCAATCAAAACTCGAAGTAATTACACGTACCCGACACAAAGCGCGGGAAATTGTGCACGCCCGAGCCACGATTGGTTTTGGTTTCACTTCTGATTGGTTGAAAAAGTGGCGCGAGAACTTTAAGCCAATCACTGAGTGAAGTAATCATAAACCAAAGTAATTATCTAATTACTTTCGACACTCAATTGAAATCCGCTTTATCCATGTCAGTAATAACCAAAACTAATCCTAACCTGACCCTAATTTTTCTCTGGGCTTAATTTAGGCCCCAAAACGTTCTTCAATTCATCTGAGTGCGTATTTAACCTAGGTAAAATGAAGATCACCAATGTAACCCAGGTAAAAACGGATTCAACCTGAGACCAGATTTTACCGGCAAAATAGGGTGCTTTCCATTCAGCCAAAATTTCCGGAAATTTCGGGTTGAAGTCAAATGGTTCGGTCCGACCGGAATAATTTGGACCACTTCTGGAGGCGGTCCTCTTTGACCGGTCGGATTGGTCCGACCAAAACGTGCCATTCCAATTACAAAAATTCTCATTTCCATTCGCATTTCACTGTTATGTAACGGAAATTTCGGTCGAAACGTAAATGGAACGCTTCGGTCCGGTTGGAAATTGACTTTTGATGAGATTCGTCGTTCCTTTTTTCCTTGGTTAGTTCTACTGGTCTCGGACCTGATGGTCAGGCATAATGGAAAGCACCCATAGACACCAGTTAACCCGTAGAAGAATTACGAGTAGCTACAGAGAAGGCATGATGGAGAAACGAGTACGTCTTTTTGACGTTTTAAGTGCAAATGTGAATTGTATGACTCCTTGGCAATGTTATTGCAAGTCTGTTGAGATATTTTTGCCAAATTTAAATTTAAGCAAAGTAGATTAATGTGCCGTGGCAGCCGCCGTCTTTGTAGACAATTGTTACCAATCCCCGCGCGTTCTACAGGTATCTTAATGAAAATGGCTACGCATTTTACGCATGCGGGTACACTACCAGTTCCTTTTTCCGGAATACGTGTATCTTAAGGTCTCTATTATCCTAACCATTTCTCCAAGGTTCATTATTCTACCGAGAAAGCCCTTTATACCCCCATAGTTAAAAAACCTTTCAGCAGATTACACAATCTTGTTGTTTGTACTTGGTATTGTCCAGATGCAGTTTTGAAGACTATATTTTTTTAATGGCATGACTTTGTGAAAGAAGGAAAACTTACCAATTGTGAATATTTCATAAAGGACAATGCCATAGCTCCATCTACGGGAGAAATGATGACAAAAGGTAATATGATAAAAAGCTAAGCAAAATACACAATGCCATACAACAAAAAATGTAAGCAAAATCCAAGTTCTTCATTAGGTGGTTTCCTTGTCCACATAATTAATTAAGGGGACGCCTGGGAAAACACCAATATCAAGTTTGCAAATACATGTTAGCAGGCCATCCCGCTTAGCTGAGATCCCGGCATCACGATCATCACGATCCTGGGATTCGGCCAGCTTCAGACGGAGCTGAGACTTTTCCATGTCTTGCAAATCTTTCTGACTTGGAAATCTTAGTTGGTTCTAATCTTTTTTTTTTCACTTGTAAGGTAAGACAGTCAACTAACACATCACTCTGGGTTGTGTAAGTTCCATACATCAAAGCTTCATATGCAGTCCACTTTACAGGCAGACGGCCCTAGGGTAGATAAGAAAGGATAAAATTTACTCGTTTGAGAATGAATTTCCATGCTTTCATGACAAGCAACAGCCTGCTGTTTGACGTTTCAATTAAACGCGATGCAAAATCTCTCAAAATGTCTTCTACCTTAACATGTGAAGTTCCGTGTACGATAGAATATTCCCTAAACCGATAACTATATGCCTCCTCTCTTATTATTGCCGCCTCTGATTCCAATGAAGGAACTTGATTATTGACTCCGTATCCAGAACTTCATTTTAACAATCCTTTCATGAAAAATAGTTGAACCCAAGAGCTTTAATTACTGACACTCATCGAACTTCTGTTTTGCGACCTCGTCTCTCTCTCTCTCTCTCTCTCTCTCTGAGGTTACGTGGTATCTGTAGTTAACAGGCAGGAAATGAGCTGGAAATCCAACATTTGTTTAATTTTTGGCAAAGCGCAAATTTTAGCCGTTCGCATTGAACACGATGCTAAATCTCGTGGATTGTGAGGCGAAATGGACAAAAGAGGTGCGAGAAGGAGAGGTCTCGTTCCAAGTTTAGAAATTAGTCTAGACACAGTGTCTGGTGTAGACATTAATTCATAATGAATCATTCATTATCCTCTTGTGTCATACATTAAAATCGACGAAAGCACTCAAAGTTACCATGAGCATGGTAATCCAATCGCTCAATATATTGACTGGCAAAAGCTGATTATTTTTTCAAGCTTGTGGTAGCTGCGCCATGCACTTTTCTTAGCCTTAGTAGATAGCCTGCTAGAAAGGCAAGGATTTCCGCTGAGTGGACTGCACAATACCTTATTTGATCTTTTATAAATATTTTCTTGTTGCACATCCCTGGCCATTCCAAAATCTGACACTTTACAAGTTTCTCTTTCCCCGATCAGCACATTACGAGCAGCAAGATCTCTATGAATTATCTATGGAAGGACAGGAATTAAGGAAGAGTTGTTGATGTCGTGATTTAAAAAACTCCAATATGTCTACGGTAATGACGATCGACGTCACTCCAAAATACAAGTTAAGGTTGGTGTTATCAGCGGAGCTCCGCACGCCGAAGCCACGCGCGGAGCACTATGAGTAAGAAAAAATGGTAACCATTTGAGTGAGGAAATTTGGTTTTGGTCACCTTACGACAGTAAGAACGTACGACCTTACGTTCAGCCCTCCATGTATGCCAAGTGAAACTCTTTGTTGCAACCTGCATTTTTTGGCGGGAACATCTTTGATATTGGCAATCCGTGTTATGGTCAATTGACACCTGCCAAAAAGGTATATACTGACCAGTATAACGTGACCATATCGTGGGCTCAAGCTTAAAGCTTTAAAGTTGACCACTAACCAGGTACTGGTTTTTGATTGGATCGTAGGCTCAAGCCTGGAGTGCCTTATTCCCTAACTTTGGGAGAGATATAAGTAAAAGAAATCACTGTTGGAAATGTGAATGTCCTTAAAATTCTATAATTTGAAAGGCAGCAGAGCATTTTTTGGCTTTGAAAACAAGGATCTTGTGTTCTAATCTTTTGACATTTTTTCACAACACACTCAAAGCACGCAGATAGCATCACTCAACTCGTTTTTTCAATGGTGTTTGGGTTTTATGATGAAGACAAGAATCCATAGGCGTGTACCATGTAACATTTAAAAATGGGTTTGAGGTCGAAAGAACCGGACAAAGTGAGCCTTAGCACGAACAATGCTTATGTTCTATGACACTTCACTAGAGCTGTGAACTTTTCAAGTGAATAATGTAACGTAACGTAAAGTCATGTGAATGATTTTTCTTGTGTAAGTGTTAAGACATGTAGACATTACTGGAGCTGTAAACCATTTCAACAGATCACCTAACTTACAGAACTTGAAGAAAGGAATTTCATTCCATCAGCGATTTGCCATGCAAACTTTATAAGCTGTTGTGAAGTCAGACTAGTTTGGGGTTTGATGTCCGGATCTTTATAGTAAGTGTCTTTCATACCACGGCTCTTCCTCAAGTAACCCAAGAGGTCCCCATAAGGAACATATTCGATCAACACCAGCAGCGGTTCTGCAAAGGAGATTGTTTTTTCATTGTATGTTATCGTTGTTTGCATAGCCGCATTGCCAAGTTTCTCTGCTTCCCCTCGACCGAGGAGCCTTACAGATTTCGTATGTTTCATAGTTTCATCAAGTGCCTGATGTCTGTGGCAGTTTTTGAATGCTAGTGGGACTTCAAACGCGATGTTTGCAGAGTTGCCTGTACCGAAATTTGGGGGGGGGGGGGGAAGAAAGAAACATACGTATGCGAGGATAGCCACGAAAAAATACGGTGAAGCATGTTTCACAATGCTTGCTTGTTTATGTTGAAGCACTTGACTCAATCATTGTCAATAACCATGATATGGCCGGGTTTTTCCTCCCGGCCTTGGTTATCAGTTTATGAGAAATAAGAAGGAGAAGAGTGGATTTTTTTTTTCCTCACGTTGGCCGTGTAGAACTTTTATTTCAAAAGAGATATCTATAAGAGTGCCATTTTATACACGTAACATCTTTATTCCCATGTAATTCATCTGGGCGTTAGCACTAGATAAAGATAGCTCTTTAATAACCACCCTACCTGATTCAGTCACACAGCCCATTAGCCTTATGACATTGGGATGAGGCTTCAGGGTCTTCATCACTTCTAGTTCTGACAACAAGCCTTTCTTGTCTGAGTAAGGAGCGGAATCTAGAAATTACCAAAAGTAAATGTATTCTGTTAGTTTTTTTCTTTGTTTTCTTAAAAGAGGCAAGAGTCTTAAGCAACTCGTTGAATCAACACCTCGATTTGGTTCAGTGTGTTCGAATTTAAAATAGTCATTCAACCTCGTACCAGTTATACTTGTTGTGCGTATCTCAGTCAGTTGTGTCTGGACAGGGAAATTCATTTGAAAACAACACTAGAGGCGAACCGAAAAGGTGTACAAATAATCACAGGAAACTAAATCAGTTATAGCCTAGTCTATTGGTGAGTCACTGACGGCTGGAAAAAAAAAGATTCAAAATTACGAATAGCGAAATAAGGTTTAAAAATGGTAGGCTTACCGCTGTAGCTCGGTGTACTTTAAGGGATACTATCATGGCGTTAGTAAGGATTTGTGGTCGTTAATCAATAAACGTCATCTTTCATCACCTAGACAAATTTGAAATCCTCTCTGCATTCTTTTAGACGATTTAAGTGAACTTTATACGAGTTGCAACATGCAGAAAACTGACTTGAAATCGTTCCTCCAACGTTTTCAAGTTTGCGAACAACACTTTCTTACACATTCTGTGCCGAAAGCAAGTAAAGATAGTCTGTGCATTAGAGCCAAAGTTATTAAAAATCAGAGTGACTAGTTTGGTTGTTTTATTGAAATTTGAGCATTTTACACAAAAGAGCGTGACAGTAGTAGTGTCCCTTTAAAAGGGAATTGGTTAGGCAAAGTAGGGAGAGCTTTTCATGTGACTCGGGCTCGAATCCGTTATGGATGTGACCTTATTAAGAGTGCAATTTTTACTCACACACACAGAGAGAGAGAGAGAGAGAGAGAGAGAGAGAGAGAGAGAGAGAGAGAGAGAGAGAGAGAGAGAGAGAGAGAGAGAGAGAGAGAGAGAGAGAGAGAGAGAGAGAGAGAGAGAGAGTCAGATTGAGATGGGTATTTGC
>NC_090888.1:27319643-27324643 GCF_036669925.1 Montipora capricornis | reverse complement strand
GGGAGCTTGTAATGTGCTTAAAACTGAGGTCGCGAGCGAATTCTTGAAAGGCCTGGCCGGCAAAATGTGGTCCGTTGTCAGATCTTACTACCACGGGGATGCCTTGCTCGCTGAAGAGCTCTGCTGTTGCTTTGCCACTCGGTATAATTCTAACAAAGGGGTACCTTGAGTAATAATCAGCAACTACGAGATATTCGGAGCCATCAAGAGTAAAGAGATCAGCGCCAATGGTGTGCCATGCCCTGAGGGTACCTCTGAGGTGATTAGGGTTCCTTTTGCTGACTATTCTGGAGCTCTTCACATGTACCGCATGTTTTTGTGGTTTCTTCTATGTCCTTGTACAAGCCTCTCCAGTAGATTGACGTTCTAGAGCTCAGCTTGGTTCTGTCGGTTCCTTGGTGTGGCGTGTGTAGTTTTGTCAAAATCTCTTTCTGCAGCGTGACGGGAACGATCATACGATGTGCTTTCATGACCCTCTGCGGTGGAAAGCTCGTCCCGGTAGGGCCAGTATGGCTTTAAGAGTGTTGGGACTTGCTGGATGTGTGCCGGCCAACCTGCGTGGATCATTTCTTTCAGTGCATTGAGCTCTGCGTCCAAACTGCTCTGTTCTTTGATCTTCTGAAACATGCTGTTACTAAATTGAAGAAAGATCTCGTGTATTTGGACGTTCATGCCGGGGATAGGGTCTTGTCTCTCTGGTGATAATCTTGACAAGGCATTAGCGATTTCCATGTCTTTGCCTGGTTCATGGAAGCATCAACTTGAAGAATAGTTTCTTTCATTGGATCGAAGTATGTCAGAGTCATCTCGTTGCTGATAGAGTCTTTGATTTTATTAAAAGACTCTTGTCGCACTGCGCACCATTTAAAACAGTTGTCCTCCTTCAGAAGCTTACGGAGTGGTGCTATCAGTGTACTCATGATCAGGTTTGGGATAAATGGGCCCATGTAGTTTGCTAGCCCTCGGAAGGTTTGCAGTTCCTGGCGGTTTGTAGGAGAAGATATCTGCTTCAAAGCAGAGACCTTGCCTGGGTCTGGCTGGACACCATTTTGGCCACAAATTACTCCATAGAATTTGATCTTGTCTTGCTTTGTGAAGCACTTGTCAGGGCTTAGCTTAAGCCCGGTATCTATGCAGCGCTTTAGCATCGTGTGCATGTTGCGGTCGTGTTCCTCTGTGGTCTTTCCGAAAACTACAATGTCGTCTGCAATCCCTACGACGCCTTCGCATCTTTCGAATGTTTGGTCTATCTTAGTCTGGAAGACATTTTGAGACATTCTGAGCCCAAAGGGCATGCGCTTGAATCTGTATCTACCAAATGGGGAATTGAATGTAGTCAGGTAACTAGATTCTTCATGCAAGCCCACGTTCCAGTACCCGCACGTTGCGTCTACTACTACTACTTTATCATTATAACTTTGGTAGGATTTCTTCTATGGTGGGAGTGACATGACGTTCTCTCTGAATGGCTGCGTTGAGGTCTTTCGGATCCAGGCAGAGCCTTAACCTCCCGTTCTGCTTGCTGCGGTAAACAAGTCTGTTGACCCATTGTGTAGGTTCGCCTTTTTTGATCTTTGCTATGATGTCATTGTTAACCATCTCATCTAGTTCTCTTTTGATGTCGTCTTTAAGGCGGATTGGCACACGCCTTGGAGGGTGGACAACTGCAGGGATATTAGGGTCAGGCTTCCGGCTTATTCCAAAGAGTGAAATCGTTGTCTTCGGGTTTTTGATCTGCAGACGTCAGTGAAGTGGTTTGGCTTTTTGCAGTACAGACATGTCTGACCACTTGCTGGGCATGTAAAGGTCCTTCCAACGTAACAACGTAAGACTTAAAACTAGTTTACGAAAGAGAAAGACAAAATGTTTACACACGAAAAAAAGAAGGAAAGAAAAAAAATTTTATTTTGGGAGTTCAAAGCATGTTACTTCTCGGATCGACCCTCTGATGTGGCCAACTGTCATCAAATCATTGCATATAAGTTAAAAATTGATAGTTTGTCGCCGAAAACTGAAAGTGGGTATTTGCAACGAAAGTGAGTATTTGCTACAAAATACGTTTTTGCAAATAAATGGAAAAAAGTCAAAAAAAATCGAATTAATCGAAAACGGATGCAATTCCTCTTTCAAAGCGCAGACCCTATGCGCAAAAATTGCTTTAAAAACGACTAAAAAATAATTTTTATGAAAGAAAAACATTTCCGAACCTTCTAAAAAAATTTTGAACTTTAAGGTCGAGTTTACTTCATACCTCAAGACGCGATATTTTTCAGAAATTCACCTCGCAAAGGGTAAAAAATATTTCAGATTGACGAGGTCTTTGGTAGCAATTATCTTTTCTTAAAAGACCTTTAGAATCTGCTAAAATCAAGATTTTATTTATTATTTTTGTGGCGTGTACCTAAGATTGAGTATTTCCTACGTTAGTTATGAAAAAGGTGCGTTATTAACTTCACAATAAAGCACATTATCGCAAATTCAGCTTTGCTGCGACAAAGAAAGTAGAAATATTCGCTACATATCGATTAAAACCATTTTTAAGTCTTTTTGCATGATTAAAATTTGCGATGGCAAATGAGTAGCAATTACTCAGTCATGAATCTAAAGAGAGAGAGAGAGAGAGAGACAGATGGAGAGAGAGAGAGACAGAGAGAGAGACAGAGAGACAGAGAGAGAGAGAGAGAGAACAAGAAAAATACAGCTAGGACTTTCTGTCCTCTGTGAAACGATTTTCTTCACAATTGAACAAAAAATTGATGACCCCACTCCTAAAAATGCAAAACCGTTCTTCTTTTTGGAGGAAAGTTTAAACAGAACATAACTAAATTGACTAAACTGCTTACAAACAGACTGAGAGGCGCTTGAGGAAAAAAAAAAGGAAAAAAAAACCAAAACAAAACAAAACAAAACAAGAACAAGAACAGCAAAAACTGAAAATTTTTGCAAAATCCGCGCAATCCACCCTTTCCACCATGATTAGCTTGACGAATACTTCCACTGCTGCGAGACAGTCGAATTATTATTATTATTATTATTATTATTATTATTATTATTATTATTATTATTATTATTATTATTATTATATTTATGTTACAGTTAAATTTAAATTCAGGTTAATCTTAATTTCAACCTAGGTCATTTTATTTTAAACTAGGTTGAAATTGATAGTAGGAAACTTCAACAAAAACCCATCAATTATTAGTAAGTACGTGTAATATATTGCTAAGGAAATTGGTCCTAGAGGTGAGAGGATGAACTTAGTGTAGCTTAAATTTGAGTATGAGTATTTTATAAGAGCCGATGTCCGCAAATTATGGAGAATTGGGCGTCAGTCGTGAAGTTTCGAATTCCTTCATATTTGGCCCAAGTAACCTCTATAGTGAAGTATTTTCAAATATAACATTAAAAGTTTGAACAGCTTTTTATATTTTGCGAAATTGGGGAAAGTTTGAAAACACGCATGTTGGCGTCCTTCGAATGGTGAAATTGGCGGAAAATATAAACACATTTTTAACTCGCTCTTACGGTAAGACGCGGCATCGTCTGTTTATGAAACACAAACACAATATAAACACACTTTAACTCTTTATAACACAGTAATGAAATTTGGATAAGCTGTTGAAATAAGAATGTTTTGGCCGTTAGAAGTAAACCAGTTTCAGGCATTTCACAAAATCGCAAATTTCACCCAACTTCCACACTACAAAAATCCAATTGGTACGTCGAGTTTGGACATAACAACAACATCTTTGAAGAACAACCCTTGTAAATTACTGTGTTAAAATATTTCTGGCGGCACTGAAAATTTACCCCTTTGAGAGATCAAAATGTGAAGAGTAGTTTGACAAGAATCTCTGAATGAATTTATGACACAAACCGCCGACTGGCTACGCAAAGCAAATTGTAACCGTTTTCAAGGAGAAAAATATTGGAGAAAACCTTCGCAAAATTACTTAAGGGGCTTGCAGAACAATTTTATATAGTGTTGATGCTTTTGAACTTCGATCAACACACACCGCCCTTGTTTTCCGTCCGGACTCGAATAACATGAACCTTACCGTGTTTCTAAAAATTATCCATTTTCTGTCTGATCAAAATAATCCTCCACTAAATCGTTGTGTTTCGTACTATAATACATGTAGCTTGCTGGACATCTGATACCCTTGTTTGCTCGAAATTTGTCGGTACCTGACCGAGAACAAGTTCACAGAAGTAACATTCCGGAACAGAACCAGGATATGATGTAAGAACAAGATTGCGTGACGCATAACCTGGCCAAAGCTCAATAGATGTAATCCTTTTCTAGGTGTTAGCGTTTTGAGGTGTAAGCCCAAAGTGCTTGCTATAAACACTAGTTCTAAATCTACCTTTTGATGCGAAAAAACCTTTCATGCATTGATATCGCGTCGCTAGTTGTTTACATTTCATTGCATAAAATTGTAAATGGTTTGAACCCAGGCATGGCATCTTGTGGCTATTCACTCCTCGTTGGTGGACCCTGTGGCCCGGGAATGGACCCCGCGAATGCGGAATGTGTTGCAATCGGCGATGTCCACAATCACCTCGTGTATTGCAAAATCAGCGACGACATGCAGTGGACAGTGAATCAAAGCTATTACTTACTCGAGCAGGTAGGTGGTTTCCTTTTAGACATTACAAATCCTCGAGAACGAATTTTTCCTTTGGACATTTTTTAAAAAATAATCGGCATTTTTATTTCAGGCATCTTTGAGACAGAAAGAAAATAACATTGTGCCCACGACATCGAGATTTGTTTGGGACTAGGTGGAGGTTCAATAAGTGGCGATGTGCAATCCCCACTTCTGCGGGGATGGATGCCCACAGGGGAACATCCTCAGCCCCAAAGGCTCAATATGGATTTAAAAAGGCGCATTCAGCCTATGTTATCAGCGCCACGAATCTTCTTGTACTAGTAGGCTCGCGTAAGTATCAAGTTCCAGAGTTTTGAAGCAAGCAACCGTGCACAATCAAGAAAGCTG
>NC_090888.1:27297143-27314643 GCF_036669925.1 Montipora capricornis | reverse complement strand
ACACCCCTGTATATATTAAGAATCTACTCAACGTCAAAGATACTACTTATAACCTACGAGGCCAACATCTTCTCAATGTCCCCAGGGTTAATACCACAACCTATGGCCTACATTCTTTCCGTTATTTTGCTTCTAAACTCTGGAACTCGTTACCTAACTCACTTAGAACCGCTCCTACGACCAATGCATTTAAACTAGCTGTAAATCAAATTAAATTTGATCGTGATTGTTGTCCTTTTTGTAATTTAGCTTAACTTTATATCTTATTTATTGTACATTATTGTACATTATTACATACATGTGAATATGTATTTATTTATTATGTACAATAATTCTTAGTCTATTTAGTTTATTTTATATATTATTTTATTTCTTCGAAGATATTAGCATAATTGGTTGCTATCTGTAATTCGAAGTCAAATAAAGGTTCTTACTTACTTACTTACTTACTTACTTAGATAATTTTCTAAGAACTTCATCCGATGCACCGTTGACTTTTCTAAAGTCGATTAACCCAATCAGCCGCCATGTCCAATGTTGCACTCCCCTTGTAAATAATCAATAAACTTAAACAACAGGCTTGGAGAACACAGGCTAAAATCCATTACTTTGAAATTTAATTCCTCCTCCTCTTCGCAGCAAAACATGAGAAATTTCAAGCAGCTATTGACAATCTGCTGAGCCGGATGTTCTCTCTTGTAAGCGCCGTCACTTCCAACAAGCCAAGTTGTAAATTGCTCGCCAATTTGACTGGAAGACGAAAAGGACGGTATCGATCTAGCGCCGGGTTTTGAACACGTAGGCGATACATCATCAACAACGGTACTCGAGGCCCACGATTTCGTTGGCACTTTTGAAGAGTTAGCGGCAGTCCTCAAGTCTACGCTTGGTTTTCGTCGAAATAACAGAGCCAACTATGCTTGTTGTTGTTGTTGTTTTTTTTTTTTTTGTAATTTTTTATTTTTTTGCTACATTTTGTAAATAATATGTTACAATTTTATGCCTAACGCTTAACGATATCTTACAATGAACTATTACAATACATCACTTACAATACATAATTACAATAAACTAAATACAATATAATACTTACAATAAACTTACTTACAATACGTTAAATACAATAAACTACTTTCGTAGTTTAATTAGTTTAATTAGATTGGATATATTACAAGCCGCTAAAGAAACAAACGAAAATTTACTCGCCTATTAACTTACGTGTATTTTGATATTCTTTCCACCACCATCTCTTCCTAGGTCAATACTTCGACAAGTTTTCTCCATTTAATAAAATGTTGTGAAAGCTTATTTTTTTCTCTGGCAATTTGGAGTTCAATTCTATAAATCAATTTAATCCGAGCGATAAAACCCTGAGCCGTTGGTAGACTATTCTGACACTTTTTAGAATAAATATAATATTTTCCTAGTAATAATAAATGATTTATTAAAGTAAATTGTCTTTTATGTCGAACTTCCCAAAAATTATGTCCCACTCCTTCAATGTTTCAATATAAATATCATTGTCTTTAAGCCAGGATAAAACATGTTTCCAATATTCAGAGGATATTTTGCAGGAAAAGAGTAAATGCTCGATGGATTCTGCTGTTTCTTGACAAAAGGTGCAACTAGGGGAGGCAGCTAGGCCAAAACGATAAAGAATTTCGTTTGTATAGACAATGCAATTCAAGATTTTGTATTGAAACTCCCTAGTCTTCGATTCCAAAGTTGAACGGAAAGGTAAAGAGTAAACTTTATCCCATTCCACATTTATATCAGGGTATTTATCTGTTAGTTTTCTTTTTGCAGTGGGTTAGGGTTAGGGTTAGACGTGTCAGGGTCAGACGTGCTTCCTACACCAGCATTGGCTTTGAAATCCTTCATGTTCGCACAGTTGAATCGGGCAATGGTACAAACTGTCGGTGAAGACGTTTTGTTTTAGGCAATGCGCCATCGATATTAGACCACTCAATCTTGTTTGCTTTACTCATTTATTCTTAGTGAGAGGAAATGATTGCATTTAAAAGAGCGCCTTTGTTTGTCTCATTCAACAAAGGCCGATATTATAACAACGGAACTAACCAATCGGAACCAGCAAGAGAAGTGTCGTGCACGTTTGAATTTGACGCAACACGCCCATAAATCACTATTCATAAAATGTTTTGGATTATTATCATTGCAAGTACTCCTTCATTGCACGCATTACTAGGACATACATATTATTGAGGTTATAAGCACGATCCAACGGTTCCTTAATCTAACAGGAAAGGAAATAACAGCTAAAAAGAGAACAATTTTTCCTTAGGAACAGCTGAGAAAAGACCAGAAAATGAGCAATAAAAGCAAAGCGCAACACGAAATCACACATTGATGAACGAACGTTCATCCTGTCGTAAAACGAAACGATAAAGACTTTTGGCAACTCACGAGTAGGAACAAATGCTCTTCAAATAATGACAAAGGATTAACACGTTTTTGGTACATTTTGATTTTAAATCACAGATAAAGGACCAATTTGTTCCGCTCGTGATTCGGAACTCGAAACAATTGGTTCCACTTTAACACTAAAGGAACATTTTGTTCCGTATTTTTATAAAAACACGTTCCCATGTTATCAAAAGGAACACAATTTTAGGAACAATAGTTCTCAAATCATCCATTTAAGGTCCAATTTGTTCCGCTCGGAATTCGGAACTCGGAACAAGTGGTTCCACTTTAACACTAAAGGACCATTTTGTTCCGTATTTTGATAAAAAACAGGTTCCCATGTTATCAAAAGGAACACATTTTTAGGAACAATAGTTCTTAAACCGCACCTGTTCCGCTCGGAATCCGGAACTCGCAACTCGGAACAATTGGTTCCCATGTGATAGAAAGAAACACATTTTTAGGAACAATGGTTCTCAACTCATCCATTAAGGTCCAATTTGTTCCGCTCGGAATTCGGAACTCGGAACAATTGGTTCCCATGTGATAGAAAGGAACATAATTTTTAGAAACAATGGTTCTCAAATCATCCATTAAGGTCCAATTTGTTCTCCTCGGGATTAGGAATTCGGAACAATTGGTTCCCTTTTTAACAATAAAGAACCATTTTGTTCCGTATCTTTATAAAAGCACGTTCCCGTGTCATCAAAAGGAACACATTTTTAGGAATAATGGTTCCCAAATCATCCATTAAGGACCAATTTGTTCCGCTCGGGATTCGGAACTCGGAACGATTGGTTCCCCTTTTAGCAATAAAGGGCCATTTCGTTCCCAAGTAGTAGGAAAGTTCGTTCCGATTTCATCAAAAGGAGCACAAAAAGGAGGAACAATCTGTTCTCGCTTTTCAAGAGGGCACCGTTCCAGAATCAAGAAAAGGAACGCCTCTGAAAAACAAAATGTGCTCAAACACATCGTTATTTAAAAAGAGAGAGGCCAAAAAGCACTAAAAGATCACTTTGTAGAACAAAATCGAATACCGAAATTTTGCTGACGAAATAGAACACTCAATTGAAAAGAGGAAACAAAATTGAAATTTGGGAAATGTTATAGAGCGAAAGACTAGTTGGATATGGAAATAAAAGGTGTCCTTTACGGGTATTAGAGGTCATTCCAGTAACATCCCTCAAATTTATTATTAAAGCATGTGAATAAAAGCAGATGAAATTGTGAACTGAAGGGCGCCTTATGCAAGCGGTATGCATTTCTTAATTTCTTGTGGCAGAGAGCGCATGATACCAAGTGCACTTATTGTGATTCATACTTCATGTTCTGTTTCATCTTATCAACCTACCTTTCAACATTTTCACGGCCACTGTCGTTTTCTGACGCATTCCTCGGAGACCCACGGCTGATCCCTTGGCAACTTGACCAAAAGCACCTTTTCCAATAATTTTTTCAACGGTCACAAGATCTCTAGAAATCTCCCAGGAGCGTTTGGAGGGAAAAGTGGAAAGTTGTGCGTGTTCCCGCGACTGTGAGATAGTTGTCGAGGCCGGCCTTTGGAAGTCAAGTTTTCCCATTTCTACTGCAGTCTAATGAAAGAAGTTTTCATTGTCTTAAGGAGTTGCTGTAAGAAGCATTTTTTAAACAGAGACGGGAAGTGATAGAAGGAGAAAAAGATGCATCCTGATTCTAAGTACATACGTTTCCTTTCTCATCCTCTTCAGATGGCTCCTCATTTGTCCTTAAACAAGCAAATGAAAGAAAGAAAGAAAGAAATAAGCAGAGAAAATTATCTATAGAAACAAGTTAGGCATGCGCAGTTCGACAGAGGGAATGAGAACCAAAACTGAAGATCCACTGAAGCCTTAAATTAACAAAATAATTTTGAACTTGAAATAAATTTAGTAGAATCAATAGAATGCTTCAGTGAATCGCATATTGTGTGGAGTAAAATAGTTTATATGGAACAACTTAAATCCCTGTTACCATGCTGTCAAGGCAATCGCCGCATTACAATCGCGGAAGAGGAAACAAAAGCCTGCAACATGTCTGGGCCTAAACTATTTTTTGTATTTCATGTGGCATACATTTCATCCTGTGATTGGTAGTTGACTTAATGAATTATTAATAAGTTTTAGGAGGGAATATCCGAAACTGCGTTTTGTTGAATATCCTTTACCTCTGGCCACTGCTATATCTTAGTGTATTTACATGTATGACACAAAGCGAGTACTAAGCACAGGGACATTTAGATCAACAATCCGTACAACAGGTTTAGGATGTTGACATATTTCTGTCGTTAGGATATCCTCAACATCCTCGCTTGTCTCCTGTCCACCTTGCGATAAGCATCCATGATCTAAATTCATTGTGCTGCAACTAATTTTTCGTGAAGTAGAGTACAACAGCAGCAAAATTTACATAATTGGTCTTTTTCTGTGTGTGTGGGGGAAGGGGGTTGTGGGGGTTGGGGTGGTGGGGAGCTGCTTACCTTTTCTTTCTTTTCTTCCCTTCAGATACTAGAAAGAAAATCATATCAAACATATTGATCACAGCATTTCTCTGCAAAGAGCAAAGCTTCCATCCTTTCGAATGCTAATAGCAAATTCAAGAAATTATATAATAATAAACAACGAAAACACTTAATAGTTGCCACAAAGAAGGCAATTTGGTATTTGAGTTATCTACGCACATAGGGCAATTAAAATTACATTAAAACTGGGTTTGTCACCAGGTGAGTACATTTAAAAATATTTGAAAAAATACAAACTAGGTTACACTGGTGGTTTAAAAGATGATATACGACATTCCTTGCGCTGATTGTAGCAAGAGCTACGTCGGCGAAAAGCAAAGAAAATTCTCAACAAGAAAAGGCGAGCACCAGAAGGCTGTCGCACGGAGACAATGCAAAAAATCAGCACTTGCAGACCACGTGACAAATACCAATCACGATATCGCATGGGATGAGGCCACAATTCTCAGGACTAATAGTAATTGGCACCAAAGGAAGATTTTGGAAGCTTGGGAGATTAATTGCGCGAGAGACCCGCTCAACCGAGATGACGGGGCGTTACTCCCCAAGGAGTATTTGCACTTGACCCTCGCAAACAAGAAAAAATGACTTATCTCGAATTTTTAATCAGCGTCTTGCTTATATCTGTGCTTTTGTGTGGTTTTTTCTTTCACTTCCCCTGAATAAGGTCCTTGTTTGTGACCGAAACGTTGGGAACATTTTTTATTGTAATATATCATCTTTTAAACCACCAGTGTAACCTAGTTTGCATTTTTTCAAATATTTTTTTAAATTGCATTCTTTTGTTTCTTCAAAAACGGAAAAAGAACGGTGGCTGTTAAGCAAGGGAGCGGAGACAAGTCCATGAACAACCGCTAAAGTAGCAAATTAAAGAATCATTTATTTATTTTGTTTTCCACTCGCATGTTTCCAGCGTATAGAGTGTTTTGACGTGACGTCACAACAGCCATGTTGGTGTCTCTAAACAAAGGAACGGCGGCCATGTTGATGCCCCAACTAATCCTCTGTGAATTGAGCTCTATTATCATGCAAAATGTTTCTTTTGTTTTGGTGTAAAAACAAGGTTGCTGGTCACTTGAGTGAAAATATTCTATTTGAGCCGGACAATAAATAAAAAAAAACAATTAGCAAATTAACAAATGTATAAACGAATACTTCCGTAAACAGAAAGGAAAAAAAAAAGGGTTGGCTCAAAACATGACAAACACGCACACGAGCTATAACCGTTTACGTTTTTGTTCATTTGAGTTGTGCGGCAGTAAGAAAACACTACCTAAGGTAGCGAAGCCATCAAATTTTGAAAATCTACGTCGTTTATTTTTTTCGTATACGTTTTGTGAAATTAATAAAACGGACGCTTGTTCCCTAATCAAACTAACCAAAAATCACTCATGTCTGAAAGGCAAGTAATTAGATGCAAGCCAAATTCAGTTGATATCCAACACGAAGTGTCCTTTTAAGTGGAAGCATTTCCTACCTATTTCTAACAATGAGGTTAGGGTAAAGGTCAGCGTTGTATTACGGTTAGGTTAGGTCAGGGTAAATCCAGCAGCTTATCCTTTCTTCAGTTTATGCTTATGTGAAGAGCTGGATTTTGGGGGACACTTTGTGACGTTAATTGTCTGTATTCTGATTACGAGTCATCTTGAAGCTGGGTAAAAGAGGAAAGGGACACTTGGTGACGCTTATTGAAATGGACCTTCAATCACCTTTCCTGCGAAGCCAAATGACATAGATAACAAGGCTAATGATCACTGCAACCAGGATGCAACTGGCGGTGACAGCGACAAGAATAGTCCTGTTAAATAGCGTTCGAGCCGACCGATCTGAAACTAAAAAAAAGGGGTAAATAAGTAGACAAATAGACTTACTCTTGTTCATCCATAAACTCTTTCAATTTCGTATTGTAAAATACAAGGTTCCTAGTAATTCCATGGCTTGAAAGACCTCCTGATTCCAAGAGGAGATTTTTAAAGTGCTACTACGATAAAAAATCATGAAAAAAAATCACTCTTTGTGCAGAATACTCGAAATGCCAGATTTTATGCAATCATTTCAGGAGAAGAAGTACAAGTATCAATTTTCTTGGGCAATTATTATAAATTAACGGTCCGCTATTACTTGGCGTGGTGTTGAAAGATAAGCTATCTGGGAGCTGGATCGAGGAGAAAGTGACGTCATTTACTATGCACTGTGTGAATGCGGCTTAATTAGTATGTTGAAAACATATTTGACAAACTCTCGTGCTGCATACTAGTAAAGCCGCATTTACACACTGTTAAGCTTTTCATTTTTAAGTGAGTGAACGACGTCACTATCTCTTCGATCCTAATCGGTTGGAGCCGCAGCAAGTAATAGCGGCGTTAAATGAAAAACAGAGGAATTTGAACGACACCCATTCAATATTTTCGGAGATTATATTTTCAATTTTGGGATTCATTACAGGCATGTGTACAGTTTGTGACATCATCAATTTTTAAGCAAAAACTTCAATATCTCGGAAACGAGAGATATTCCAAAATAGAAAACACCATTCTACATCATTTTTAAAGTTCTTTAAAAAAAGCAAAATATAGTTTTTACTTCATAGCCAATTCAAGGCCGGACGGCAAAAGAAATAAATAAATAAAAAAGGGTGGCATAAGTTCAATAAAGCCTGTTCTAATGACGAAGGGAAAAGTGAAGCAACAGTTTCTTTTAACTTTTCATTTTAATTTAGTTTCTTGTTCTGTCTGATTTCTTAGTGCCTGTGTAGCTGAACTGTCCCAGAGGTAGAACGATTAGAAGCCTTAAATTGTTTCCAAGCACAAGACGGGGGTCATCAATCTCACTCCTTGGTTAAGTTTAAAACACAACATGAAGATTAGAGCAACGAGCTGAAATAAATAAAAGAAACTTCTTGCAACGAGGCGGTTACCTGAAGAAGGAATGCCTGTTATATAGATAATTTGAAACTCGTCTTTCTCGGAAGCCATAATGGATTTAGTGTTTACTGTGAAAGGCCCGAATTTTCCATTATCCACAGCTGCTTTCAAAATTGATATTGCGTGGTCGGTAGAGACGCTTTGCTTAAATATCAAAACAAACTTCACAATAACACTGCCTGGTCTGAAAGAAGAACGAAATTTTAACAGTGGGTTAATGTACAGATAAATAAAGGAAACGAACCGGCAAAATGACAGTATCAAGAACAAATCGAAAGTTTTGCACAACTGCATGAAATTAAAATATTTTCATCAGATTATTTTACTTACGTAAAATCTAAAACATGAATTCTTTGAAAAGTGCTGTCCGTTTGAAATGCTTCTTTTACCTTAAAAACAAAACGGTAACATAAATTAGACAGATGGTGTTTTTACAACTGTAAAATATAATACATGAAAGATATTATGCATCGTCAACTGGGGACTCGAAAAAATCCGTGATCCAGTACGGATACTCTAACCACTGAGCTACTGGAGACTCTGTGGTGAGTAAGGGTGAACTGTGGGTATAGACTAAGACTGTATCACGCAGTCGCATAATCCAATTTTTCGATAACCATATATGACTCTTAACTGCATCGCCCAGTCACATTAAGGCATATCAGAGATGCAACCAACCAACCACCTAAGCGAGTAAAGTGAGAAATACATAAAAGATATACTGCGTGATGCAGTTAGCGAGGTGTTGTAGTCTATACCCACATTTCACACACTTCACTGAGTCTCCAGTAGCTCAGTGGTCAGAGCATCCATACGGGATCACGGAAATGATCCAGCCAACTACCTAAGTGAGTAAAGTGAGAAATACATAAAAGATATACTGCGTGATGCAGTTAGCGAGGTGTTGTAGTCTATACCCTCATTTCACACACTTCACTGAATCTCCAGTAGCTCAGTGGTCAGAGCATCCATACTGGATCATTGAGGGTCGTGGGTTCAAATCCCATCTGACGATGCATAATATATTTTATTGATTTCTAACTTTACTAGCTTGGTTGTTGGTTGGTTGCATCGCCGATATTCGCGATGCAGTTAAAGTCGTACTATGATGAAAAGGTCACTTCCTTTTTTTTTCTTCAGGCTTTGAAGGTGTGTTCTTTTAACACCTGCCTGCCAAAATTTTGATCTTTAATTTTTATTCAAAGGCTGTTTACTTTGAGTGTAAGTTTTGGACTTCACGGTCCGCCATTATTCACTTTCAAAACTGACCGACTGTACCTCAGAGGATTGAATTTAGCAACAAGTGACGTCATTCACTCAATAACTTAAAATTTCAGCCCGTAAACGCAATTTACATTGTATGCAAAACACGAGTTTAAAAATCTGACAGCCCGAAACTCCCGTGCTGCATTCAATTCAGTCGCGTACAAAAACATCGCATTCTTTAAACTAGTGAGTCTTTGTCATCTTCTCCTCGAGCCAGCTCTCTGAGGATTTTAAAGTTAGTAATGGTGGGCCACTAAATGGAAAAATTCCCGTTAAAATAAGCAAGTGTCCTTTTGAAATGAAGGCTTAAAACGTGGGCACTTAATGCTTACTTACCATAGTTTTGAAATCCAAAGGAAAAAAAATATGATTTCTTGATCATAGTACCCCTCTAAGAGTCACATCTGGACTTGGACTATCTGACTGCGTGATGCAGTCGTAGTCTATACCCACATTTCACCCTTGCTCACCAGTGAGTCTCCAGTAGCTCAGTGGGTAGAACAGCCGCACTTGATCACGAAAAGTCGTGAGTTCAAATCCCATCTGGGACTCGGTTTTTCCGAGTTCTCATTTGACGATGCATAATATCTTACGTGTATTTCTCACTTTACTCTCTCGGGTAAAATATAACAATGTGCGACCAGGCTTGTGACATGCATGTCCAACACTCACTAAGTGAAACGACCCGAATACACGATCTGTCGACCCGAAAAATGCATTTCATTAGATAAAATCGTCGTACAGCTGTCCCCACGAATCGATCTATCCGTACGATTCGTGAAACGCTTTTACGACCCATGTCGATTCGAGTATTGCATGTTATAGTGCAGTAGGTCGCTCATTTTTATGTGGAAACTACCCGAAGACACGATCTGTCAACAAGAAAAATGCAGCTCAAATGATAACTTGAGCTATCATTTGTATGCTGATGACTCACAGCTATACTTGTCTTTCCAACCAACCGTACTGGGTGATAGGGATCTAGCGGTGTGTAACATCGAGAGCTGTGTGAATGAAATTAATCATTGGATGATGTTTAATCGCCTTAAATTAAATAAAGACAAGACTGAATTATTGGTGATCTCCGCTTAACATCTTCCAGGACCACTCCTTCACGAAATTTCAGTTGCTGGTGAAACTATTCACTCCGTGCATAAGGCAAGAAATATCGGCACTATGTTCGATAGCCATTTTTGCTTTAATGATCATGTTATTAACATTTGCAAATCTTCGTTTTATCACCTACGAAATATCAGCTATATCAGGAAGTATCTTTCAGCGACCACTACTGAATTGCTCGTTCATATGTTTGTATCTTGGAAGTTGGATTACTGTAATTCTCTTTTGTATGGCCTACCATCCTACACTATAAAAAAGTTACAACACGTCCAGAATGCTGCGGCGCGCCCCGTCACACTTACAACAAAGCATGATCACATTACGTCTTTTCTTTTTAATCTTCACTGGCTTCCCGTTAATCAACGTATTATTTTTAAGATTTTGCTTATAACCTACAAGGCACTTAACAATTTGGCACCGTCGTACATTTGTGATTTGCTTACAGTGTACATCTTACACTCCATCACTCCAGCTTTTTAGAAAAGCTTTTTATAATTAATTTTAGCTGTTTTAAGTGTTTTGTAAGGCGCCTTTGAACAGTAGGATACCGGCGCGGTATAATTCTTTTATTATCATTATTATTATTATTATTATTATTATTATTATTATTATTATTATTATTATTAAATGTATGATACTGTGGGATATGATCATACAGTGTGACCATGTTATCGCGGTCAGAAGACCTGACATTGTTGTTGTTGAAAAGGAGAGTGAAAAGATTGATACAAGTAAGTGCCAAGATTTGAAGTGGGAGATTGGAAAACTATGGGGTACCAGACAGCGGGAAGTGGTACCAGTAGTTGTTGGTACACTCGGAGCAGTAAGCAAAAGGTTGGATAAATGGCTTGATAAGATGGGGATTACCATTCGGAAGGGATTGCTACAGAAAACAGCTTTGTTGGAATAGCAAGGATTTTAAGGAGGATGTTGGAAAGGTGAAGTAGAAGGAAAGACTCAAGGGACCTTTGGCCATTGGATATGGCTCGCTTCCTTGATGTAATGTCGGTATAACATCCACCAGAGCTAAAGCATTAAGATAATAATAATAATAATAATAATAATAATAATAATAATAATAATAATAATAATAATAATAATAATAATAATCGCGACAAGTATGGCGGACGTATTTTTTTAGTCTTAGCTAAAAGATTCGTCAGTGGAAAGTGAGCCAACTCTAGAGCATCAAAGCGCTTACAGAAAGTATATAGTATGCTTAGCTGCTTGTTTGACAAGTTGTTCAAACGAGTTGGTGTCTCTGGGCGGGAAATAACTTTGAACAAATTCTTCAACAAAAACAGTTTCATAATTGTAAGTCGAATCAATGGCGAACGGTTCACAGACTGGAAGAAAAAACGGGAGAGTGAAATGGACGGAGGAGATGACAAGTGTCTTGTTGGAGTGCAAGAGAAAAGCTGTTGAGCTCACTAGTTCTGATAACCCTCCGCTTCAAGATAACAGAAGGAAAAAGGGTTACATGTGTTTGATGAAGGAGTTGGGGGAGGAGCGAGGATATGAAGGCCTTGGATTGACAGCGCAAAATTTACGGGATCAAGCTGCCAGAACAGAAAAAACTCTCGGCAATGTAACACTGACGATGGCTGGTAATGTTAGAACAAGGAATAGTGGAAAAAGGGAACAAGTTGTGGTTGAAAGTTATTTATTGGAGGCAGATTGTAGTAAGAACTCGGAATTTGAGACGAATTTACATATTGTAGAAAGAACTGAAAGTGGAGATATGCAAATAACAGAAGAGGATAGTGTGATTGTGGAAACAACAACAATCGATGACAAAGAGCGTGAGTTATTGGAGTCAGCTAGTAGCATTTTTTTGTCTATTAGTAATACGCAAGGTGATTTCACTGAGAGTCATGTTGACACCCGCACAAAAGAAAGGCCAACAATGAGCGGTTTAAAAAGCATAAACAAGGTCATAACTACGCTAATTAGCCAAAGTGAGTTATCCCCAGGGGTGAACCCATTCCAATATTTGTGGATCGCGAATTGTGTTCTGTATTCTTTGATCGTTGCCTTTCTTTTGTTTAAAGGATGGAAGAAAAACACTCCAGGCCATTCTAACAACTCGCGGAAAGCAACACCGAAATGGAAGGTAGTTTATGGGGAAAAAGTTATGGAAACAAGGAAAAAAATCTCAATTGCAAAGGCAGAAATGGAGAGAATAAAAGAAAATCGAAAGCTCACAAAAAGAGGTCGTAAGAACAGGGCCTTTTTAGAAAAGGAATGTAGAAAAATCTCGGTGCCTGAGCTCGTAAGTTACATAGATAAAACCAAGATGCTATTGCGTAAGTTGAAGAGAGGTTTTTGTAAGAAAAAGGTTATGGAGGAATCGAGGGTGCTGAACCGGCAATTCCAAGAGGACCCCGGAAGAGTGTATGATGGTTTTAATTGCATGTCAAAGAACATTGGTAATCAAACAAGTGAACGACCAAAATATAAGACTCGCACCGACACAAGTGAGGAAAACAAACAAAGGTTTGAAAACATTGACGAGGCAAGTGGATACTGGAAAGAGGTGTGGGAGACAGAGGGGACTGGTGACAAATCAGCGATATGGCTACAGGAAGTCAAGAGAGCAATAGATGGGTGTGTCCCTCCCCCAGATGAGGGGGAATGGGGCCTAACGGATGATGAAACAGTTAAGATCATTGGAAAGAAGAGAAACTGGAGCGCTCCTGGTCCAGACAAACTGGCAAACTATTGGTGGAAGAAAGCTGAGGTGTTGCATAATGGTGTCACAGCAAGCTTTAAGACAATTTCGATGGCCCAGACTGATTTTCCTATCTGGTTTGCGGGGGGCAAAACATCGCTGATCCCCAAACCGGGAGAATTTTCAAGTAGCAACCAAAGGCCGATAACATGCCTCAACACAGTTTACAAATGGTTTACTGCATGTCTGTTGGTTCCAATGGATGAGCACCTGGAGGAACATGGTTTAATGGAGGCTGAGCAGAGGGGAGCTAAGAAGGGGTGCAGTGGCACAATGGATAATTTGTTGATCGACAAAATGGTCACACAAGACTGTCATCGTGGTAAAAGGAACCTGAGTATGGCGTGGGTAGACGTCACAAAGGCATATGACTCCGTTGATCATGATTGGCTCTGCGAAATGATGGAACAACACCGATTCCCGAGATGATTGGAAAGGGTGGTTAGAAAGCTTTGCAGCACGTGGAACACCAAGATTGTTACCACATCAAAGTTAGGCAAGGAAATATCAGAGACTATCCAATTTAAACGAGGTCTTCCCCAAGGAGACTTGCTATGCCAGAGGCTTTTTACCATCTGCCTAAACCCCATCGCATGGTCACTTAAGGCGACAGAGGGGTATAGATTGTCTAAGCCACTGAGCACTAAGGTGACGGACCTTCTCTACATTGACGATCTTAAGATCTATGCAGCGTCGGAGAAGAAGTTGAATACCGTCCTTAGATCAACCAGAGGTAAGATGCAAGACATAGGGCTTCAGTGGAACCCTAAGAAGTGCTCAGTCGTGCATGTTAAGAGGGGTGTAAAAGTGGAAGATGCGGAAGGAGGTAAGTTTGATGAGTCATCAGTCATACAGTGTTTGAAAGAAGGTAAGCAGTACAAATTTCTTGGATTACTGGAAACATCGAGACAAGAAGATCAATTGGCCTTTAAGGTTGCCTCAGAGGAGTATTTAAAGAGACTCTCTGTTATATGGTCCAGCCCTCTTTCAGATTACCATCGAGTGGTAGCTTCAAACCAGTATGCCCTGCCTGTTCTGAGTTATTTAATGTGGACCCAGCACCTGCCAGTCACTGACCTTCAACAAATCGATCGAGAAGCACGCAAGATCGTGGTCAGCAATGGTGGTAAACATCCTTTGGGTTCAACCGCATTGTGCTATCGATCGCGGGATCAGGGCGGGCGAGGCCTGAGATCGGTGGGGGAGGAGTATAAGGCCATCAAGATCAAAGGCGCACTTAAACTGTTCAAAAACACTGATCCGACAATGGAGCTTGTTCGGAAGTTCGAAGAACGTTCAGGTGTGCTAGGCAATAGCTCACTCATCAAGGAGGCGACAAAATTTAGTAGAGATCTTGGATTAGAGCTATCTCTTACATACCCTACCCCAAAGTGCTGCACGGAGGAAGGTGAAGTAGTGAAAGAGTCAAACATCAAGCAAAAGCTAAGAGGCGCACAGCAGAAGAAATTATCAGCAGGTATCAGGCCAAGCTTGGCAGGGAAAGTTGATAGCTTCTCGATGGGAGGAAGAACAAGAAGGCTCTGGTACAGGGGATGTCCGACAATCCCATAGCTTTAGTTGGCTGTGGCAATGGAGGACATGCCCGACATATGTTATCGCTGGCGTGTTTGAGCTGTACGAACAGTTACTTCCCACCCGAGTGTACCAGAGTAAGAAGACAAGAACGGGGCAGACCAGATTATGTGCCGTTTATGTTGCAAGGCAGCTGAGACGGTGGCCCACGTATTGGCTGGTTGCTCTGCGCTTGCGCAGTCCAAATATCTGCAACGGCGACACCGCGGCAAAATGAGTGCGCATGCTCCGCTTCGAACACATTTGATTCATTTGATTCGAGCTTTTCAGCTCTTTGTTTTTGAGTTTATTCGGCGGTGAAGGAAAAATTTTATTGGACCTTTTGATGATCGCTCAACATGGACTTGACAGAAAAACTAAACAGTAGTTCCGAGTTGTTTCCAACGAGAAAGTCAAAAGAGGTAAGCTTATTTTAGGCATGAAATATTTATTTGTTTATGTCGTTTCCATGGAAGTTATCTTTGCCAAACCATGTTTGCTCGTGTTTCGGTCACACTGTTGAAGACCTAAAAGTTGTAAATTTTAAACTGATAACATTTTTCGTTTACTGTTTTTCGCCTAAGGGCAATTCCTCTAAAAACGCGGAGGGTTCTGAGAAAACAGAAGTTTTAACCTCTGACATGTGATACGAGAGCCATGGATTTTTCTGTGACCTGGCTCTCCACAGCAAGAGCAATGGTTTGTATGGTAGATGGTGATGCTCTTTCTTTTCCAGCTCTGTGTTGCTTTGCAGGACACACCAGGTTGTGGTATGATTAAATTTAATTGATCTCTAGATTTCTGTTGATTTCATTGTCCCAGTCATCTGACCTGAAGAAATCTTGTGGAAAGTGTTGATATCTGGCTGGCTGTCATTTTGACTGTCATTACTTTCAAGATGTGAGCAACTGTTTTTTATCTGCATTGTTAGACAAACCCTCTTATTAAGGGAGTCAGTTAAGTTGTTTAGTTTTTTTATAAAGGGATCTTTACAAATAGGGCACAGATTTCCATGTTTTTTTCAAGTATCTTAAGTGACATCTGTGCATGAAAATGACCAAGTGATAATAATATTATTGTTTTACTTTGATCAGTTTCCTGTTGTTTCTTAAACATGTCATTTATTCTTATTCCAGTGCTTAAGTCTAAAACTCTTCCTGGTGTGTGTGTGCTGATCTGGTCAAACCATGCATGGCAAGCAACATTCCACATAATTTGTCAGAGATTGTGATGAGGATTTCAGCGTTGAATATTTTATTGGTTTTGTGATGAAAAAAGCCAGGGTTGTTATTTATCTCTCATTTTTTCCTGCATGAGATCCTGCTTGATGACAACAGTATTACTGCAAATTAAACATCACAGATGTGAGCATGTCAGTGATTAATACAAGATGGTTTCCAAACAGCTCTTCAAAATTGTCTAGAAAAGGGACGATAATTATTTACTTGCCACACCTTCTAAGTCAATGTTTAAACAAGCAAATATAATTTGGTTTTTTAATTCCAAAAAACTGTCTTACTTTCATTAATACAGCTGTATGTTATTCTAGTCTTTCTCTTGCTGAGCAATCAGCATGGGTTTGGATATTAACTTCTGAGAATGCTCCTACTTGTAATAGTCTTAATGAATATACGGTACTTACAACAATAAAATTAGAGAGATATTTGAGTTACTGTATATTGTGTTTTGTGGTAACACATACCATAGTAGTTGTTGTGGTTGTTGTTGTTGTTGAAAAGGAATCAGATAGAGTCATTGTGGGTCCAGATAGAGCCATTGTGGGTCTATCATTGGGTAGTGAAACTGGATCAGTTGTGCATAATAAAATGTTAGAGTATGAAGCAGAATGCCTCTAGTCTTGCTGAATGTATGATTACATTCCTCTCTCAGTATCTTTACACACAGTGCAAAATTTAGGCTGGATTTTTGCTGGTGCAATGCATGCAAAAGTAAAATCAGTATTTTCCAAACACATGCAGGTGAATGGTTTCTTATTTCATTATCATGATTCTCATGTCTCCTCACCCTCATCCCAGCAAGGCTCTACAAGGTGATCGACAAAGCTGGAGAAAAAAATTACAGTTACCAGCCAGCTGCAGGAAAAATACTGGAAAAATATTTTCAACGATGGACCACTACCAAACTCCAAGTAAAAGGGAAACATCAAGTAGCGTTGGAGTCAAATTTATACTTAGTTTCAAAACTTTTTTGCGATCCTCTCTTAAAATTAAGACTTATTTTCTTTATTTTATTGCCTCGCTCTTGTAAAAGTAACTAGTGTTGTAAAATATGAGAATGGAGGGCAGGTAAGTGACTTATCCAAGTTGCCGAATGAGTGGGATGCGGGCATGAAAAGAGCTTAAGCTTATTCCTCACTTTCAAATGATTCCAATGAAACAAACAGACGATTTCCTCATTCAACAGGAGCAACATAAGCCATCTTCGCAGAAGGAATTATCATTCTGCCCTTGCAAAGATGTTTACCCGGCGTTTTCCTTCTCAGTGCACAGTTTTCCCCCCAGAGGTTTACCAACGCAGAGACCATCCCGACTAATACCATTACGAACTTCGTCCTTTTGCTCTAGCGCTCGAATGCAAGGTAAAATTCTCCTGGTTTGAACTATAGTTTTTTGGTTTGAAAAGACACACGGAAGATTAGTCTTTCAGGAAGCTCTCTTCAAAATTTAAACCTTATCAAAGTAGTGTTGTCCTTATCATCGCAAAATGAAAACAAACACAGAGAATTTAAATTGCCGCCATTTTGCCGCGCTGTTGTTTCTATCGCAATTTAATTGGTACCAGTCCCTCGCGCGTGGAGACGATTCGCGCGTGGCTCAAGCCTGCGCACTCATTTTGCCGCGGTGTCTGCAACGGCATAATGCGGTGTTGAAAGTATTTTTTTTTTTAGATGTTGTACAGCCTAGACCT
>NC_090888.1:27279643-27287143 GCF_036669925.1 Montipora capricornis | reverse complement strand
AAAATTTCAACGTTGGGAAGCTTTACAGCGAATTGAGATGTTTTTCACCAGTGGGCTCCCATTTTTCGACACCATCTTGTTAGCTGATTTATCGTTGTCCTCGCTTCAAAGGCCAGTTCACCCATATTTTTGAATGTAAACTCACATTTCAATTTAAATCCGACTTACTTTATTATTAAGAAGCACTCCATTCTGAGTTTACGTCTAATGGCAGGCGTAAACTCGCCAGCATTTATGAATCGGAAATATTGAGAATTCAAGGTGATGCTGAGGTACAGAAGACAAAGAAGGCCACAAAATTTGGCCTAAAAGTTTTCAAAGGTAAGAGATGAGTTCATACTTTTGCCAACCAGTGTTTGACTTCGCTTTTCCCGAAAATTATTGCTGCAAATTAAACAATCTTTACGCCAACAATTTGTTTCACTCGGAGTCATTCTCTCTTGTAGGGCTGGTCGCCCACCAAAACGAATTTCTTAGTGAAATCGAGGAATTAAAAAAAATGTTTAAGAAAGTTCCACATGGTTGCAAGGAAACAAGACGGGTCATTTGACAACAAACCAACGCGCACCTCAATTACAGCCACCATTTCATGTGGATCCCTTACCAACTGCACTTTCAATTTCCATTTCAAATTAACCTCAAAAACTTTGATCGAACGATGAAAATGTTTTAACAAGCAGACTTTCGATTTAGATTTCTGATTTAAACGGTGCTAAATGACCATTTTGCTGTTTGTGACGAGGATTTTAACGAAGGTTATTTAGATTTGCCATGTTTGAAGCTTCTGTAAACACTTTCGCGCATGCTTTGTACCGCTTGCACGTTTTCCACGCATGAATTGAGATGCCAATTAAATCGACTTTGGATGGATTTTTCTGCAATTATTGTTGAGATCACTTCGTGAGTATATACTAAAACAATTCTTCTTTTCAATCTTGGTGAAAAGTGGCAGAATATTTACCTTGCCGCTTTGCGGCTCGGTAAATATTCTACCACTATTCACCTCGATTTCAAAGAATAATTGTTAAATAATACTTATTGACCATAAACTCCTCAATACAAAAATAAGCGATCTTGCTATAAACTCAGTGTCAAATTTGCAGGAGGATAACGCTAGTTACAGAAGGATGAACTATTCGCCTGAAACTACTGAGACTTCTAGTTCTAGATCAGTCTCCTGTATATTTGGAGTAGTTCTCGTCCTAGTACCCGAGCCTCGCAGGCAAACCAATGCAGACCTCAAAACGGCAAATGACACTCTAGTCCTAATCCATGCGATAGTGGAAGCGTAGCTCTCCTGTTTCCTCACTACCAGTAGCTCAGCGAGACGGCTGTGATAACATTGACATTCGTCAGACATGCCTCCAGTAGTATTAAAAACCAATGGTGTAAATGTGCCCGTTCTATCTCAAGAACTCTAGACGAGTAAAGACGCTTTTTATCATTCTGGTGTAACTTGTAAATCTCCTTCCGGCTGAGATTCTTGAATGAGTCTGCGTCTAACACCAAAGAACGCAGACTGTTCTCTCTGCCAAAAGCCCCGTGCACGGATATCCAGCCTTGTTGGCGCCCCTCGGCAGCACTTCCCCCGCAATGTCTTGGAGAACCGGCTCCATCTCAACGTCAGTACACATTGCTTGCAAAATTTCAGCCTCAAGATCTCGAATTTCGTTGTGCCGCTGTATAATAAATCCTCCTCGCATACAAATCATGGCATGGTCTGCATCAAACAAGTCCTCGCAGACGCATGATGTCAATGAATTCCCAACCGTATCTCAACTTAATTGCGTCCCTAAACTCCCTCTCGTTAAGAGTGAAGTTTATTCTTTAAGTTTTAACGGTATAACGCTGGGCCAACTAGAGGCACCTTTCTCCTTTATAAACTCAACAGCCCGCTTGGCTTTCAAAGGAAGAGATTTAGTCACGTATTCTAGGTCGCGCCGCGCACTGTCAGCTTTCTCTTGGCACGCGCATCGCTGCGCGCCAGCGACATAATAATAATGATGATGATGATGATGATGATGAATAATAATAATAATAATAATAATAATAATAGTAATAATAATAAAAATAATAATAATAATATGGGAAGATCATATCAGATGGGAGCTCCGGTTCCAGGCCTTTTTAAAAAGCCACCAGCAGGTTGTAACCATCCTTGTCCATGTATATGTTGCTGGTAAAATCCGTTCTCAGGTTGAATCCGTTTTTATCTACTAGGTTAAATTGGTGATCTCCATTTTGCCTAGGTTGAATACAAACTCAGATGAGTTGAAATTTTTTTGGAGCCTAAAGAGAGAAAATTAGGGTAAGGTTAAGATTTGTTTTGGTTATTATACATGGACATTAATTGACTTATTTTACAGAAGTAAATGATAAAAAGAACTGTGTCGGTTTGAGCATTGTGGTGTAATGGTGAAGACACAGGACTATGGATATGGAGGGTCCGAGTTGGAGAGCCGGTAAGTGCATAGTACAGTTCTTTGTTCCGTTACTGTGTCGTACTGTTCGGACTGAATGGGCAAATATACGAGTAGAGAAACCGATGAGATGATACGAATATTAAGATGTGTTGAGATGAGCAATGCAGAGCTTGTGGGAAGGTATAGATGTTCTCAATCCTTTCATAGGGGGTTGATTAGGTAGAGTGTGTATTTAATCTAGGTAAAATGAGGATCACCAAGTTAACCTACAATCTTGGACAGAATAAAATGGAACAGAAGTGCCCCCTTCGCCCTAAAGCCTCGTGAAGGCTATAACGCGCCATTTTCCCATCATCGATTTTGGGGAGGAGGGTGGTCTCAATTTTCCATTTATTCTGTTTAAGATTGTAGGTAAAAACGGATTCAACCTGAGAACAGATTTTACCTGCAACATATAATTTATACTACTGGCTATCCACTTTGAGTATGTTATCATTGTCACTGGCATCGTCATCTTGCCATGGCCAATGTCAATGCCATTGCCATTGCCACTGTCATTCTCTTCAAAGTTTACCGTTGTCATTGTCAGTGTTATTGTTGTTTCCGATTTCAGCATCAGGATCATCGTCATTTTTATCTTCAGCGTCATTTCAGTGTCTGGGCCAGGGTCAGTGTCATTGGCATTGTCACTGTTATTGTCTTTGTCGCTGCCACTGTCACTCTCTTTGTCGTTGTCATTGAAAGTGCCATTGACCCTATTATCATAATTTTTTTTCTTAACGCTGCTGCTTTTGTTGCTTTCACTATAATCTCATATTTAACAATTAGATTATTCGCTCTCGATTTCTATGAGGTGGTACATGTAGTTGATGAGGCCGAAGGCCGAATCAACTATTACCTCATAGAAATCGAGAGCGAATAATCTAACTGTTTTAGTGGAATTCTTACTAAAATTTACTTCAAATAACGGTTTCCAATTATTTCTTGACGTATTATTAAACTTTGCGCCTGAAAAAGATCGCTCGGATTGAATTGCCATTTAAAATCTAAGTTGTGCGCGTGAGCGCATCAGCTTTCTCAATAATGTCAATTTTTTTTGAAAGTCAACAATCACCTCATAGGAATCTCGATCTCATAATCTAATTGTTAATTAGATTATCATGCATATTCATTTTTAAACTTGTGATGTGCATTGTATTTAACAACGCCAATGGACATTAAGGAAATGACGAGCACAAGGTGTACTAAAATAAATAAATCAATAAATCAATAAATAATAGGCTTATTGAAAACATATTCTCGCACCCATAGGTGAATTACAATATGTTAAAAAGCTATAAAACCATGTAAATATAAGAAAAAAACTTTAAAATAGGAAATAAATCGAACTTTCTGATAAGTTAAATTCTAATTACAAAAATCCTAAAATCCAGTATTAAGCCGCAACTAATATCAGGGGATTATCAAAACTTCTTTTGGCTGAATGTAACGCCAACCACTTACCGTTTGCTCAAATCTTTCAATTAACTGTTGAGATCTTTTACTTTCTAGGTTATGAAGATCCTCGTGATATTCCTCATTAGCTAATGACATCACGATCCTCACGAACCTGCTCTTTTGTTCTAAAATAAATGAGAGATGGAGCGACAGTAACATTTAAGGACGTTCGCGCCCAAATTGTTCCCACATACTGATTTGCCACACAGAAAGGTAATGATTTTTTTTTTGCAAAAAAAATGGGGGGTCACCGTGCTCATTCTCGAGATCATGAGGAGCATTTTTAGAAGCTTGCGTTATTTTAAGACGATCATAGCTTACAACTGTGAGCAATAAAAAAAGCTACATTAGTGAAATTTACGTCAGATAAACGTACTCAATAGCCCATTTCCGAGTTACTGATTGCCACGGTTTCAAAGCGAGTCCTGGTGCACAACCATTCAAATGGAAATGAGTTGTGCATTCTTGTGCAAATCAAACTCATTTCCCTTACAATAGTTAAGCACCAAGACTCACTTCAAAACCGAGACAAACAGCAACTCGGAAATGGCCTATTCAACATAACTTATATAACTAAACAAACTTTTTGCAGCTGATTTCTTTTTCTGAGGTGAAATAGACCTTGAAAAACGATACATATTAGTCTAAGAAAGAAAACCTCGGTTGCACGAGAGCTTAAAAGGCGAAATATTTGTAACTTTTCACATACAAATTTTTTTTTGTTTCGTTAAAATGGACAAAATCAGGAAAGGAAGTGAACTACGGAAAGAAAAATAGGGGTCACCGAGCATTCGAGAGAGTAAAATCACTGCCAAGTTCTTAAGGGCCCAAAGACGGATTTTGAAATGTCACTTCCGGTGACTGACGTCATCATATCGTGAGATGACCAGAAAACCTACTCACAATCAAAAATCACTGCACTAACATTTGTTTGCATCGAAAGGTTTTTCCTCGCCCTTCCTCGCCCTCGTTCTTGTATCAACTACGCATGCGTAAACGAAATGACTTCCGGTTTGAAAGAGCTCTAAATTTCCAGCGGTTTTTAAATTGAATTAATTTTTCCGATGGCACGTTTCACCCCCAAATACAGAATATAGCTAAGCATTGTTTTTTTTTTAACTCGTCTTTTTTAAAAATGTTATGGGTATTTCAGTATCGCTTATCTCTTTAAATAGAACATTTTTCAAAATAAAAAGAAAACTATGCTTAGCTGGGTGCAAAGACGAATACAAATAGACCAATTTCGATATCTTAAAATTCAGTCCTAAATAAAAGACATCATCTCGAGGCTCTGGGGAATAACCTCATAGAAATCCTTTATTTATTCCCCAGAGCCTCGAGATGATGCCTTTTGTTTAGGACTGAATTTTAATATATCGAAATTGGTCTATTATCAAACCACTGATTAAATCCCCAAATTGTGTAGCACGTAGACAAATTTAGAGTTTTCTTTTATTGGTCACGTGACCATGGGCGTGGCATGATGACATCATTCTTAGGGTCACTGGTTTGCAAAAGTTGGAAACTGACCAAAATAATGCCAAATTCTCTCAAATTACTTTACCGTAACATCCTTGGAAACGCACCCCAAAAAACACGTCGGTGGGCCCTTAAAGCGATTGTCTATTTGCACTGTCACGTCATTGAGTGACATTTCCGAGAAGACAACAATAATAGAAAGGTGACACACGCTAACACCAACCCGATGTGGCCAACACATCATGCATGTGCACAACCATTTCACCCGGTCAATTAGCAGCCACGGACAGCTGTTTCAGCCTTTTGGGCCTCATCAACATGGCGTAGCTAACATACCAGGCGGATGTGATTAGCACCCTTTTAAGAGACAGCTTCACATGCCATACATGTGGTAAGCTGGGTTGGGAACAGCCAAACTCCATGGCTGCTAATTGACCGGGTGAAATGGTTGTGCGCATGCGTGATGTGTTAGCGTGTGTCACCTTGCTTTTATTGTTGTTTTCCGAGAAGACCTTGGGCCACAGCTATCCCATTATGCAACAAGCGACCCTTTGCCCGAGGGAGGATCAAACACTGGCGAAACACTGGCTCGGGGCTTGATGCCATGTTTGTTTACCCTCGTGGTCTGCGATGCATGGCGTGTGCGTGACATGCGCGAAAAAATGTGCAGTAGCAATGGGCGCGAACGTCTAAATAGCTTTACGGAAAAGACAGAAAGACGCAATGATCGTGTTGCTTTTTTTCTTAAATGTACAACTGAACAATGAGATATTTAGTGGCAGAACTTTGCGCAATAAGATTTACATTGGGACGTCCTTTCAACAGGTTAATTATACGTCGTAGCAATGCAGGGGCTTCTCGGTTTCCTCCTTGGGTTTGTCTGGGCCAAAACCCTGCGGGGGCAATGATGAAAATAGTAATAAGGAATTGGTTTAGCGGTAATGCAACAATAGCGGTGAAGATAATTATGACATCCAAGTTGATATCTTACCCTTGGTACGCACAAACACTCTTGCATACTTCCATCTGTCCCTGTCTTTTTCCTGTTTATTCAACCCATTAACAGAGTAAACTCTGAATAAATAAAAGCTACCAGGCTGCAAGCCATCCACTGTTAAACTGGCGTTAAAGATATTGTCTCGGCTTGGCTGAAACTGCACATTTGGACCACAAAGCTTTCGGCACTCTGTGTCGTTTCGTGACTCACACATGAAGCAATCAATGGAATATCGTAGTGTTCTGTTTACACTATTCCGTGGTATCCAACTCATGGTTAAATGTGTTGTTGTAGGCATGCTTGCACTGGCGTTCAACGGAGCCAGGGGCAAGGCTGTGTAGAAATATATCGATCACAAATAAATGACACAACGCAAATAATCACTTTTGAAGTTCACTTCACGCTCACTAATTATATCTATACTTGATAGCGGAGCTCTGAGCGCGCGCTCGGAGCACCATTGCTAAGAAAATATGGTAACCCATCGATGCGAGAAAATTTAGTTCTATAGCCATGACGTCTTGACCGTCCCTACGTCCGTCCGTCCGTCCGTCCACCCCATCCATGTATGCCAAAGGGACCAGTATCATGCTAGGTTACAGCAGACATCTTTGATATTGGACATCCATCTTTTGATTAACTGACACCTGTCAGAACAAGGTATACGCTGACCAGTATCACATGACCATATCGCGGTCTCAAGCTTAAGCTCACCGAGGTCAGCTGTTTTTTTTTTTTTTTAGTTGATCAGGTACTGGTTTTCGATGGGATTGCAAGCTCAACCTACAATCCTCGCCAAAAATCCTTGAAACACCCCCTTCCCCTGCACATTGTTGGGATGACATTTTACTGTTTGACTGGCTGCAACAACATTGGAAAAGTGAGGGGGACGAATACGGTGCGAGAATATTCAAAGTGTTTCAAGGTTTTTGTCGAAGATTGTGTGAGTTGCAAAAAGCCATCTGCTTAATATCAGACCGTGTCGGTTATTGTTAAGTACCGGTAGTTTCCGTGAATAGCCCAGAAAGACTATGATAGATGGAAAAATCTTGAGGTAACTTTTGTTTGACGCAAGATAGGAAAAATATTTCATCTCTAAATGTC
>NC_090888.1:27264643-27272143 GCF_036669925.1 Montipora capricornis | reverse complement strand
GGAGATAAATTTTCATTTTTCTCCCCTAAATTAAGTGCCGCTAATACCGGTTTCATTTCTGAGGGACTGCCACACCATACAAGACGTTCTCGTTGCCGTTCCCGTCTTCGTTGCTAAAGCTCTCTATTAGGGAATTTAAGAAACGACAACGGCTACGAATACAACAACGGCACAAAACAATAATATCATTGGTTAAAAGAGCATAAATAATCGTGCTGCACGTGCAGCACGGATTTTAGCAAGTATCTTTGCGGTCCTCTGCATAACGACGACGTGAAATCAACAAATTTGAGGTTTTGAGGACAACGTAAGCAAGCAACAGAGAATCTTTCATTCTCTGTTTTCACTCTGAAACCGCTCCTACCAATTTATTTTTGGGATACTTTGCCCACATTGTACGACGCGAACTAGACTGAATAATCGCGAAAGACTTACGATAGACCCAAGTTATATTTTGAGGTGACGTTTTCGTCGACCGTCGCCGTCGTAGATCTTAAATTCCCTAATGTCTCCCTCTGCGACAGTGTAGCCTCGCCAAGTCCTGCAACGCATGTAAAAGTCGACGAAGTGTACACTGTGGCAAACATAGAATATGGCAGCTCATACATTCGTCTATGAAAGGCACACGGAATGGGGCCAGCCGGAAAGAAAATTCTGCTATCAAAGATAAACATTCCCGCTAATTTTCACAAAGTACGGTTATCTACTGGTTCTGCAAGCAAGGTGTGTGACCAGTTCTCTGCTGTCAAGTCCAGAACAGCAACGACTTCAATTGCTTTCAAACGCGCGAGGAAGGATCCCCCACCTACTAGCCTCCTTTCTGAAAGTAGTGAGCTATACCCATGCCCCGGGAAATGCTGCACGAAATCGTACTGTATCAGAGGTTTTCGGCATTGCAAAGGCACTTGGATTGCGGCAAGCAAGTCCGTGCGTTTAGCCGCCAAGCGGAGCCTGAGCGTCCACTCGCATGAGCCGGCCGTAATTTCTGATAAGGACGAAGAGGAGGAGGATGGCCAAGCAGTAATTACCGATACGGCGTTCGGTGAGATAAGGGATCACGTGATAGTTAGTGGACAACTGCGCTACGAGAGTTACAATCTTTGTCACCTGGACCCAGTTGTTCAAACGATGGATAGCGCTATCCGCAGGATAAATCACTATCCAGTGGATAAGTCATAGCAAAACCAATTGCGCTATCCAATGGATAGTGATTTATCCGGTGGATAGCGTTATCCACCTTTTGAACAACTGGGGCCTGATGTTCAAGTCCAAGCTCTCATCATTTGCTAGCAGAATTCTCGTAGCGGCGCGTGCTTGATGCGATGCATGTACGTCCACGAACTATTGCTTTGCTCGTTTGTTGGTTCTGTTAATCAACAACTTAGGCCGGGGCGAAGGCTTGTATTTTTATTGTCCAAATGATTTAAGTGACGGAACAACAAAATCTCCGGATTCCAAACGCCACATCGTGACACAATGGTTACGGTTTCACCCTGCCCTGATTGTCCAGGGGTCCCTTCCTCAGTACTTGTCCTAGGGACATACTGTTAGAAACCTTATGGGGGAGGGGGGGGGGGGCAGTACAAAAAAATGCTCAAGGGAAAATTAAATAGAAAAGATTCATGGACACCAAGTAACCCTAAAAAATATTCATGCATTGGCCAAATAAAATTCATACAACAAGGGAAATGTTGAGGAAAAAACTTCAAGAATAGGCTAAGCCACAAGTTGTTGATAATTTCTCTATAACGTTACCGGTAAAAGTGTCTAAAAGTTGCCAAAAAGTTTCTATTTTATTTCCAAAGTTGCCGAAAAGTTGCTGAATTTCGAAAAAGTTTCCGAAAAGTTTCTTTTTTTTCTTTTACTCATTTGCACTTTAAGTTGGTTTTGTTGCGGGTTAGGTCATTTTGTCCTCACTTTTTACCGGCCGGATTCGTCTGAAGTTTTTTTTCTCTAGGTATTTTAGCTTTTCCGGACGCAGCGAGATTTGCCCCTAGTCTTTTAGCTTCCGCAATAGGACTAATCGGGCCTTCATCTGCACATTCTTCCCAGATGGAATCTGAATCCCTGACAGTGTTACCCGCCATCTTGAAAAACGTGCCATGTGACACCGCTGATCTCATGGACAGGCATGCAGCTGCTTTCCTTTCGAAAGCTAATAAATGTCGTGAAAAAAGTGAAAATAATTTTAAAACTTCTAAAAACACCAAAATTTGCCAAGAATTTTAAAAGCTGCTGAAAATCACAAAAGTTGCCGAAAATCTCAAAACTTGCCGAAATGTTGCCGAGCAACTTACTCGAGAATGCGCCAACAGTTTTGGGCTTTCCGCGTGCCACCTCGCGGAACGGTCTGAGGTCAAACCGAGCTGAGATCATCTTCTAAGATAATGCGCACTTACGTGCCTGTTCACCTTAGTCACCGCATCTTTACATCTGAATAACGTCTTCGAAGACATTTGCCCTCGTTTACATGGCGTCTTAGATGTTTTACGCATTTGGCGCCCCGGGAACATTGTTCTGTTTTGTTCACTATGCCGGGGGGAGGGGAGTGAGACATCTTAATGCTTGGAAAGCCCAAAAATGTTCGCGCATGTGCTTCTAGTCAATCAGTTGCCTGACCCAGGCCTTATACAATATTGGTCTTATGTAAAAAAGCATCAGAGCTTCGTGCAAAAGATAGTGGAAAGAAGGTGGACATGGGGAGGGGACAAAGGCGTTATTTAGACATGGATGCATCGGAAAATTCTTACACTCTTGTGCAGATATGATTTGTTCAAAGTTTAAGACAAAGCTGGTGTAAATTTCTAATACCAAAGTGTTAAAATATAAATATATCATTTATATCATTGACTGGTCACGCAATCAACGGTACCCCGTACTTTTCGAGTTTGTTTACTTACCGCCACCATTCAGCAAATACACTGCACTAGAATGTTTTCCTGACTGGCCTACTTTATCTCAGCTAACGCACTGCAAAGCTGATATATTTACGACGCCTGGAGCGAGAATTATTCCTTGATGTCATTCTGATGTCGCAGTCACGGGAAAACAGACCTAGACTCACATCCGCTCGCAGTCGCCATTCTGCAATCTACAAGATCTCAAGAACAGAATTATCAAGCGAACGGCCTCTCCTTCCGAAGATATGTTGAATTTCATTTTAAAAGGTTCATATTTAAAGAACCTTGTCATTTTTTGCCTTCAAATAACCTTAAATCGACGTTTAAAACTAGCGTATCTTGCACCTGACAGTTGGCGGGGGCAAAAATAACCTCAAAATAACCAATCTATTTTTGGAGCGTTCGCAAAAAAACCTAGACTAATTTTCAGAGAATGTTCGAATACTATATCTCTGTGGATAGTGACCGGAATTTGGGGTGATTTGGATAATTCCCCCATGTAGAAAATTCGAGTTTGCTTTTAGCGGTAAATTGTTGTATTTATAAGCATTATCATATCATCATATATCATATCATATATCTTTATTTACCCTCGGATTTTTAGAGTAGCTTGGTGTAGCTAGTATCTCCGAGCAGTTACCATCCCAACCATGATACATCACAGAAGACAGACCACAACACCGGGAACTACATGCCATACTATTTACGACAAGTGTGCGTTTTTTTTTACGTCCCACAGAATTATGAACATTGAAGGGTTGTGAGACGGGACCTCCGGCTTATTGTCCTTATCCGAGAAGGCTAGAGAGTCTAACCATTTGCAGATGTAATTTCAAAGGCAGCACTTTCTCCTCAGTTATTTAAATACCCTGAGTGTTGGTCCGGCCGGAGTTGAACTCACGACCTCCCGCGTGACAGCCCGTGCTTAACCAACTGAGCCACCGGTGCGCGGTTATGCAAATTACATATCAGAATTTTGCTCGTTCGCTGATATTTTCCACTTAACATTTAACAAGAGGCTTCCGTGAAGGATACACTGGGTTGCCTGTAGTCTGTGTTACAGAAAATCAGAAGGCACTGAATTGTGTGGTATTGAACTACAGCATTCCAGTCTCTAAAGAATAACAAATAAAAGAGAAGCGAGAAGCATTGGCTTCTGGGCTGACATGTTGATAACAATTATTTTCAAGTTCCCTCACAACTTCTTTTCACCACAAGTTTAAGCGTGCCCTCTGAGCATCTGACCGCTTTGTAATACTTAAGTTCACTTACGTTAACCCTGTCCGGCCGGGTTAGTATCTGGATGGGTGAAATAAACAACATACATGTTCATAAAACAGAAGCATCGGACCGAAAATACTATTAACGCTAACAAATGTGAACTCAGCAAGGTACAGATTATGTTAGCTTGCTTTATGCAAAACAAATATTGGTGCAAAAGCAAATAACTATTGATACACAGATTTTAGAAAGAGCAGAAGGAAGTTTCCGGGACGGTCGATCGAGAATAAAATATTTACGACATGAAAACAACATTAATTTTGAACTGTGAATATAGAATATAAAAAGTTACGATCAGCGACAAACATTTTGGGAGATTTTTGCTACGTTCAATTTTGTTATTCTACGTTTGGCTGCACAAATATATTGCAAAATCGAAAGTGACATGGCCGGAATTCAGCGGGCGCCGTGATTAAGTTACCGCGGCATGTTTACTCGCCAAACAGTGAAGCATCTGTGTCAAATGATGGCACGATACCGGGTTCTTGTAAGTTTCTTTTTCTGTCAAGTGTTATAAAGTTTGACAATAAAATGAGCGAAGTCAAAACAAAGATCACAATCGCCCAAGTCTTGAGGTTGACCATTAATGTTTCTGCAAAGTCAAACTTTACTCTCGAAGACGCATACGATGTTATTTATCATCAGGTAATTCCACCATTTTTGAAATAGCAGCTGCTTTATTATTCATCGGCGTCACAATTTTTCACTGATTTTGGGGCTCATTTTGTTGAAACTCAAGCACGCTTCCAACGGACCTGTTTATTTTCGTGAACCCTTCCTGCTTACAGAGCAATATTAAAAAAAATTCTTCCATATCACATTTCAACCTTCGGCTCTAAAATTCAATACACAACATGATAGTATAATTCACAAAGGCAGAAAATACCATAGAATCCTTTTCCAGCGAAAAATTTATTGAAACAAACAACATATTTGCTCTTAGAGGCGAAAACCTCTTCCTATTTCATTGCGTGCGTGAAGACAAGAAACTCAATCGTGTCAAATTACCATGTACTTCAGGTTCAAACCCTTTTCTGAAGAGCCTTTTCCTTGAATAATGATGCACAAAATAGTCGACAAGATTTCTTTCAAATAATTCTTGACTGTCACATTTAATTTTTTTTTTTTACCTGACTTTGTTGAACCCATAAGTTACCAGATAATTTTTCCATTTGGTTTCAGTGTTTTACATAAATCGTGATAAAATATTGGAAATACAGCTCACTTTGATTTCGGCTCGACAGGCGAAAGATTGTTGTCGAAGTCCACTACTTGTCGCTTTTATACCAGAGAATTTTTCATTTGGTTTCAGTGTTCTACATAACAGCACACTCTTGGTAAAATATTAGAAATAAAGCTCACTTTGATTTCGGCTCCACGGGCGATAGATTGTTGTCGAAGTCCATTAGTCGTCTCTTTTACGATTCCAGGTATTTGTTTTCATCGCCTGCCTAGTTTATACAACTGACTTTCCATTATTGAGCTCCAAAAGGGTATATTTTGTTTAAAAATCCACCAAAACGACATTCGCGTTACATGACTTTCGACGCCATTGCAGGTTAAGTTTATCATTCTACTGTGTCCACTAGAGAAATCTACCCATTTCCCCTACCCTCTCTATCCTAAGTAAATACGAGCAGAAGGCTCTATGCAAAAAGACACCACTTAGCAGGGGAGAGACAGTCAAGACTTTTACCGACACGGAAAAAAAAACACGCAACAAATGCCACCCACTTTCCTACTGGGATTGCCATACGCCAACCCAGTAAAAAACACCCAACAAATGCCACCCTTTTTCCGACTGGGATTGCCATACGGCAACCCAGTAAAAAAGTGCCGTTTTTAATTTGTTAGATAGAATCTGAAGTGGAAAATTGCCAATATAGTCGCTCGTTTATGAAACTCAACTCAGTTATGTCACTGGACTGTTTTTCCGTGTTTGGTCACTAATTTCAGGCCCGCAGACTGTTGAAATCGAAAATCTCAAATCATAGGCCTTATCACGGTTTTGACCGCCATTTTGACAAGTAGGCAAAGCGTAAAGAATTTGTAGTGTTTATATGGGGATCCGCTTTAAAATAATTTTCGTTAACGCTAGTTCTGAAAAATTTATGACTTGAGAACTGAAGGTACAGGGCAAGAGATTATACAGACCAAGTTTTAGTCACTAACCTTTTACAGAAGTTGCGCGGCAGCGTTTTCAATTTTTCCATATATTTGTCTGTAATCTTTTCCCCGCAAATTTTTAGTAACAATTACAGACAAATGTATGGAAAAATCGAAAATGCTACCACTCAGCTTTTAACGAAGGCTTGTCCTTGACTTTCAATTTAGAGTAGCTAGGTTAAGAGGCTTCAACCTCTCACAACTCGCTGGAGTTGTTCTGGGGAGCAGGGATGGAGCAGTGGTGAGAGCACTCACCTCCCACTAATGTGGCCCGGGTTCAATTCCCAAATCCGGCATCATATGTGGTTCAGTTTGCCAGTTCTTCACACTGCTCCGAAAGGTTTTTCTCCAGGTACCCCGGTTTTCCCCTCTCCTCAAAAACCAATAATGATTTGATATCTATTTGTGCACGACCCCACAAGCTACCCAACTTTAATCATTATCGTGTGAAAATAAAGTTGTATTATTAGTATTATCTACTTCAACTTCTCTGCTGCACTTGTAAAAACCAGCAGGGAGCCAATTTAATGGCCTGCCTTCAGCCAAAATTTGTTGTTCAGTTTATTTTAAAACAATTAATAATAAATGATAATTTGTTTCCTTGGCAATGGAAAGCCCCAAAGGGGAGTGGCACACAATCATACAGTTACTACATTAACTAATGTAAAACGTCTTACTTTCACAAGGCATTAAGGGCATTAAGGCATAGAATCCATCTGTGCATGTACAGCTTGTTCTGGTTGGGTTAGGCAAAGAATGCTGAGGACATTCACCACACTCACTGTTGCTGACAATGCTCTTGAACAAACCTTTTTTGCATTCTAGAAAAGAGTGGAAAAAAACCCTTATTATGAACATAGCTCAATGCCCCCCCCCCCCCTCCCCTCCCCCAACAAAAAAAAAGAGACTTATAATTTTGTTGTTTGCAAAGAGTAGAAAGACAATGTCAACCCCCCTGTATGTAATTCTCTCTCTTTTTTGGCCCAATTCTGCTCATCTACATGCAACCTCGTTCCCAGGGTCTCTGGTTGACTCTGGTCACGTGTCTCCCAATATCTGGGAGGTTCACCAAATGTGTGTTAGGGGATGGGTGGCAATGTAGGCCTTGTTGACATTGCGAAGAAGGGAATCAGCACGCAATAGACCTCCTTAG
>NC_090888.1:27229643-27232143 GCF_036669925.1 Montipora capricornis | reverse complement strand
GTTTCTCCTGATCATTTTCATCATCAGTTGCAGCCGGAGGACCATCACCAACACACTTCGCTTTTACAAGATCATCCTCAGAATCCGTTGCATCCGGTGGATCATCATCAACACACTGCGCTTTTACAAGATCATCCTCAGAATCCGTTGCATCCGGTGGATCATCATCAACACACTGCGCTTTTACAAGATCATCCTCAGAATCCGTTGCATCCGGTGGATCATCATCAACACACTGCGCCTTTACAAGATCATCCTCAGAATCCGTTGCATCCGGTGGATCATCATCAACACACTTCGCTTTTACAAGATCATCCTCAGAATTCGTTGCATCCGGTGGATCATCATCAACACACTTCGCTTTTACAAGATCATCCTCAGAATCCGTTGCATCCGGTGGATCATCACCAACACACTGCGCTTTTACAAGATCATCCTCAGAATCCGTTGCATCCGGTGGATCATCATCAACACACTTCGCTTTTACAAGATCATCCTCAGAATCCGTTGCATCCGGTGGATCATCATCAACACACTTCGCTTTTACAAGATCATCCTCAGAATCCGTTGCATCCGGTGGATCATCATCAACACACTTCGCTTTTACAAGATCATCCTCAGAATCCGTTGCATCCGGTGGATCATCATCAACACACTGCGCTTTTACAAGATCATCCTCAGAATCCGTTGCATCCGGTGGATCATCATCAACACACTTTGCTTTTACAAGATCATCCTCAGAATTCGTTGCATCCGGTGGATCATCATCAACACACTTCGCTTTTACAAGATCATCCTCAGAATCCGTTGCATCCGGTGGATCATCATCAACACACTTCGCTTTTACAAGATAATCATCAGAATCCGTTGCATCCGGTGGATCATCATCAACACACTTCGCTTTTACAAGATCATCCTCAGAATCCGTTGCATCCGGTGGATCATCATCAACACACTGCGCTTTTACAAGATCATCCTCAGAATCCGTTGCATCCGGTGGATCATCACCAACACACTGCGCTTTTACAAGATCATCCTCAGAATCCGTTGCATCCGGTGGATCACCATCAACACACTGCGCTGTCTCAAGACCATCATTATCATCCGTTGCAGCCGGTGGATCGTCATCAACACACTGCGCTGTCTCAAGACCATCATTATCATCCGTTGCAGCCGCCGGACTATCACTAACAGGCTTATAACCGACACAATAATCCTTATCGGCCATAGTAGCCTTTAAATCACCACGAAAACACCGGGAGCTCTTAGGATGATCATCAACTCTTTTTGGACTTGCACAATCATCTTCCACATAAATGTAATCAGGAGCATCAAGCTTCACCTGTTGAGGTCGGTTTTGGTTGGAAGGTTCTCTACAATCACAAGCATCAAGCCTTTCAGTGCGGGAAATGGGCGTTTGTTGTTTTCGTTGCCTTCTTCTTAATCTTGCGCGCATTCTTCTTCTTTTGGAGGGCGAGGCCCGTTGCGTGTCGTTACTCAGGGAGGCTTCAGGTAGGTGTTCTGTTGCAGTCCTCGGTGTGTGGTGTATCCCTATTGCTTTGAGATCAACTTTTCCATTCAAGAGCCAAGAAACAAGCGAGCATCTCAGAAAATCAGAATAGATAGAGGGAGACAATAACCATTTGAGGTCTTCTGGCATTTCTGCTGTAGTGCTGAGGAACACCTGTCGCCAGAGAGAAGGGGCAACCGAAGCAATACCTGCCAAAATCGCAGCAATAACACCACATACACTTCCACATGTTTGGATTGGAAGGTTTTTTAGGTGGGGAAACAGTCGGTGATTTCCTTTGGGAAATGGGCCTTGCATACAACCCTTAAAGGGTCTGGGCTTTAGGTTGGTTTCTTCGTAAAAAAGAGAGACAATTGGGAGGACAGCTGTCGTGATATTCGTGGGTGTACCCCAACCGTATGGATCACAATAATACCATTTGTTTTGTTCAAGGTCAATATAAAGAAGTTTCCAATGATTACGGTGTTTTTTGAGGGTACTGAAAAATACCTCTCTCGACCTTCCGACGTTTACGAAAAATGTAATATACTTTGTGCTCTTTCCGCTCTCTTGGATAACTTCACGAATACCTTTGTCGTCCATTTCCAGAAGCTCATTTAACATCAATGAAGCTGTGTCTTCTCCTTGCACCTGCAGAATGTTGGCAACGCTTGACAGAACAGCATAGTTGAGCCATTTCGTGCCGGACAGTAGCGCCAGATCTGAAGCTAACAGAGGATGATCATAATCAAAAACTGCATTATGTTTAGGCTTGCTCCATATCAAGTTTTTAAATGAAGCCATGTCGCTCGTGGAAAGTTTGCAATTTTGATTTGGAGGTACAACCGTTTTGGCCAACCATGCTTTCTCCATCTGAACATCTGCGGCTACCCCGCACAGGTCGTGAATATTGCAAATAACGTCCAAGGAAGCAACGTCGAACGTACCGAGGTTACAGGAAACTGCTTTAAATGCTCCTAGGCGAAGGGT
>NC_090888.1:27214643-27224643 GCF_036669925.1 Montipora capricornis | reverse complement strand
TCTGTTTTAAAGAGATGGTATGCCTTAGCTTTCAGTAAAGATTAAACGACGGCAAAAAGGTTTTACCCTCCTAACTATTAAAGGAGAAGTTTACTACTCTTAATCGTGAAAGTTAGTGACTTCTTTTTCTTTCAAGAATAAAAGATGACACTGTTTAAGTATTAGAGATGGCAATATTATGACAATATTATGACATGGCTGTCTCAGAGTTGAAGAACATAAGCAAGAGTGTATCGAAACAGATTATCGATAAGTGAACATGTATATCATCTAAGGACTAACTTCTCCTAATTATCTACAGTATAAAATCCAGACTCGCCCAAGACTGACTTTTCTGAAGAAATAATGCCACGGAAAAGGCTTAAATAAGCATTACTGAGCCACTAAATTTCAAATTATCTGGAGGGTATGCCCCAAGACCCCTCTAACGGCTCGCGCCTTCGGCGCTCGAAACTTGCCTCCTCTTGTTCTGAAGTCTGGCTACGGCCCTGCAGCCAGTAAGAATAAACAAGCCGGGAGCTCCGCTTTTAGGCTTGGCTAAATCTATATATTAAAAATTCATAAACATAATATCTATGATTCTTTGAAATCAATGTACCTGTACATGCAAAACAAATACTGAAAGCAATTTCAAAACTTTAGCTGATATAAGCTTAAATAGGTGTCTAAATTATCAAACTATCACCTGTACGGCCGTATGACCTAATCATACATTTTAGTCAATAAAAAACGCTTAGGCGTTTTTCACTTCAAAGAACTAAAATCCAAAGCTGACCAGAAAGTCGTAAAACGGCAAATCTAAACAGCAGGAGGTATTGAAAGATAAGAGAACGTGTACGAGCTTAGGACAATAACATGTAATAAAATAAGCTTATTTGCTGCATCGAACGCTTCTTACTTGAATCTTGCCGATCGTGCGCTGAAAAAGCCTGTTTAAGAAGAACTTAAGGAAACGTGGTCCTTTACATGCAATGAACGTGACACTGAGATCGATGCAAGCTAGAAAGTTGAAATATGATAAGCTTAGGTTCATCAACGAATGTTAAACCCATATTTTGTACATTCTCACCGGTGTCTCCTGCCACTGTCGCTGCTAGGACGGCAATAAAAATCCATTTACAAGGGTTCATGTCGGAGAAAGAGAAAATCCGTCTTATTTACACTTTTTCATCCCAAAACGATTGCTGAAAGTCGCACTTCCGATACTTTGGTTTCAAAGAAGGGAAAACTGCGCAAAACCGGAAGTCATACGTGCAAACCGGCAAACAGGTCGTTTTGCTGAAACAGCGGACTCGCCCAGTTGAAGCATTTTCCTGTTCACGAAAGACTGTTTTTGGTGTTTGTCTGACTGTTTTCCAAAACCAGAGCAAAACTCATCTATTAAAGTCAATTCATAATATACCCAGACGATCAAACTACTTGATGACATTAAAAAATCAATTTATAGGTGAAATCATGCCTCCGCACTTTGTGCAATACCACCACTCGAACTAAAAGAAATCTAGACAATTAAACAACCGACTGGGCTATCAGTGAAAATTAAGTGAACAGTGACCTTTGCACTTCTTCAAGTGAACTGTAATGTCTCAAGTGATGTTTAGTAATTTTGAAGCAAAAGAGAAGAGAAATTACTCCCGGAAAAATTGGGTGGGGGTCAGCGGCCCACTTCCTGAAACCCTTACCCTATTTCAGACCAAAATTTACGATTTCCCCTACCCTATTTCCTATGAAGAAGAAGCGTCTTCTAAAAACCATACCCAATTCAAGACTTGAGTGAACAAACCATACCATATTTCAGACCAAATAGTCAAAATCGAGACCCTATTCCGGACCTAAACGGCTGAAAAACCATGCCCTCTGGGGCCGCACATATCTATATAGCCCGTATGAGAGAGTATCCCCCCGGGCCCTGAAAAAGGAATTTCTAGATCTAAAACGGGGAATTTCTAAAAGGGAGAATTTCCATTGATATCTGATCTGCTACAAAAGTACTTATTATTAAGTGTCTATAGCAGTGACATTAGCATTAGTCAACCATTCAAAAGCTCCTCTCAAATGATGAATAATACAATGCTCTTACTGTTCTTATGCTGCAAATACTTTAAAATCACGTCCTCCTGAAAGTTCCGAAACGCCCCAAGCTATTATGAACAGCTTCTTCACAGCTCCTCTCCGGAGCCGCCTTTTATTTTGGTTGAGATATATAAGCCGGTTACGTACACACGAGCAAGTTTTCATTGACAAGTTCTGACTTGGCAAAATTTTATTTGCTAACAAGTTCTCGTGATGACTCACTGTAATGTTGCCGCGTTTTTTTTTTTTTTGTTTTTTTTTTTATTTATTTTTCTTTTTTGTCGTCCGCTGTGTAATTGTATTGATGGCTACAGTGAAAAATTCACACAGAACACTTGCTAATTCGTTCACACCAGCAAATAAGACTCGTCAAGGCAAAACTATTCAAAGAAAATTTGTCCTTCATACGAGCATATGAGCATTGTCAACGACACTTGTCAAGGAAAAATTGCTCGTGTGTAACCGGCTATACACAAATAAACCAAGCGGGGACAAACCAAAATTTGCCAGTTTTTGTATTTACTAGCGCGAAGCAAAGAAAACTTTAATTCATCCATTTTGTCTCATGTGTCAATACCCTGGGGTACCAGAGGTTTTTTTTTCCTTTGGCTTGATCTCTATGAGCCTCGTAGCCTGCAAGCAGGCTCTTTCCTTGAAATGAGCGAGGTCAAAAATGAGTTACCAAACCCACGGTGCTTTTAAAGGAATGCATATTTCTTCTCTTCTTTTTCGTAAGAGACAAGTGTGTCTTCTCTCTTTTTTTAAATCTTGATTTTGTCCGCCACTTCTTTCTTTTCCCCCGCTCACTTTTTTTTTCGCCGCTCGTTGTTTTTCCCGCTTTTTGTCAAGTTTTGCTTTCCACTTTTGCTGCTCATTTTTTTCCGCCCCTCATTTTTTTAAATTCACTGCTCAGTTTTTTTGAACAGCCCTAAAAAATGGTGAGCAGCGGGAAAAAAAGAGTGTGTCTTGAAAACTAAGACCCTTAAGACCCCTAAGAACCTAAGACTCGAAAACGAAGGAAGTAACCCAAAACCCTCAATTTGGCTAACCCTAGGCCTAATTAGGCCTAAAGTTGGGTTTTAAGCCTAGGGTTAGCCGAATTGAGGGTTTTGGGTCACTTTCTTCGTTTTCGAGTGTTAAAGTCTTTGGGGACTTTGGGGTCTTAGGGGGTCTTTCTTTTCAAGACACCCGAAAAAACGTCAGCAGCAAAAAAAAAAGTGGGAAGCAAAAAAGGAAAAATTTGAAGTGAGTGGAGAAAGAAAAAGTGAGCTGCAGGAAAAAATGAGCGGCGAATAAAACGTAAGAAAAAAATGGAACGGCCGACAAAATCAAGATTAATAAAGAGAGAAGAGACACTTGTCTCTTACGAAAAAGGAGAGAAGAAATAGATGTCCCTTTAAAAGCACCGTGCAAACCCCTATAATTCGACTGCGCGCCACGTTTGCATACTATGAGCGGCAACGCCGCGACACCACACAAAAAAATCTGGATTTTCAGAGATCATTAGAATTGAAACCTGTTCAGGAATTTCATCAAACGTAAGGATGTGTTTGTGGTCGTGCCAACTGGATGCGGCAACTCTTTGATATTTCAACTCGGTGTTTGGCGATGTCCTCCCATGTACTGGTGTCGATTAGTGCAGATCGCAAGTCTCGCTTGATGACGTCCTTGTAGCCCAGCAGCGGTCGACCCACGCGACGCACGCCCTCCCGCAGTTCTCCATAAAGGATTTCTCTTAGCAGGTGGTCAGGCTCCATGCGATGTGCATGGCCGAGCCATCCAAGGCGTCCCTGAATGGGCAGTGATGGCATGCACAGTGAGCCAGCGCGCTCCAGGACCTCGGTGGTGGTGACTCTGTCCTGCTACCTGATGTGCAGTAGGCACCGAAGGCAGAGGAAGTGGAAGCCGTTGAGTCGCCGCTCTTTATATATGGCATAGGTTGTCCACGACTCGATGCCATAAAGGAGAGTCGAAAGGACACAAGCTTGGTAGACGCACATCTTGGTCCTTTCGCTCAGCAGGTCATTGACCCACACTCGCTTGTTGAGTATGGCCATGACAGCAGCTGCTTTGGCGATCCTGAAGCTGATGTCAGCATAGAGCGAAGTCGAGGCTGACACAGCGGAGCTCAAGTAGGTGAAGGTGTCCACAACCTCCAGCTCTGTGTTGTCGACGGTGATGACTGGGGGGGACTCAGCACCTTGCGCTAGGATGTTGGTCTTCCTGAGCCTGATCGTTAGCCCAAACTCCTTGAAGGCGTGGGACAGCTTGTCTACGAGATGTTGGAGGCCCTCCTCGCCGTGGGATGTTAAAGCAGGGTCGTCTGCAAACAGCAGCTCCCATATGAGCACCACGTAAGCTTTGGTTTTGGCGCGGAGTCTGGCGATGTTGAAGAGTTTGGCGTTTGACCTCGTCCAGACGTAGACACCTTCTGTACAGTCTACAAAGGCATACTGGAGCAACATCGAGAAGAAAATCCCAGACAGGGATGAAGCAAGGACACAGTCTTGCTTTACTCCACTGCTGCCTCGTCACGTGCTGTGCCGGAGTCTTGCGAAACCACTGGAGTGCCCTCTCCAGTTTGCGCCAAGGCCTGGGCGGGAAGATAAGGAGACGATGGGCTGCCAATACGACAGTGTCCCCCTCTCGGTGTAACTGGTTGGGTCCAAGGGAAAGGAAGAAACCAATACAACTTGGGGCTAGTTCCACTGCAAAAGCTGCCGGAAGGAAGTGCTGAGCACCTGCAATTCGCCTTAGGGACTCTACTCCGGATTTATCCTCGAGGTTTACCCCTGAAGCCTTCCTGAGATCAGATATAGCCGGAAGGAAGCGGAGCTTTGAAATCAGGGTTTACCTTCCCCTAGATGGGCTGCCTTCACAGGCTAAGAGCCCATCTACCCTGTGCAACTGGTTTTGAGGCACCAGTGGTTTCGCCTTCACGCCGTCTCCTGTGCCGTTTTGAGGTCTGTACAGGCCCGCAAATGATCCCGGCCTGTACAGGACCCCTGCACCGGAACTGATGCCCAAATTAGACCGCAAATGATCCCTGGACCAGAAATGATCCCCAAAATGATCCCGGATCGGAAATGGTTGCTTCATCAGTAATTAAGAATGGAATGGACTGAAGTATTTAGAGAGAGGATTTAAACTTAACATATTTTTCCTTATAACGCAGCAGTCTTTACATTCAAATGCTTGACATGTAAATTTTACAACTTTATAACTTACAATGCAGCAGCTCAGTGCAACAGAACAATTTTCCTGTTAACTGTAACATGCATATTTTTCTACTGCACGATTGCGACGCCTAAAAAGTAAAGGAATATAGGCCTTTTCAATATATTAAAATTCAACTTGAAAAAGAGGTTTTGAGGGAAAAGGCAAAGGAAGGTGGATGATATTCAAATAGTTTTCACATTCATTCCAACGTGTTTCTATTGCTTATGTCCTCACTTCCTCACTATCAAACTGAATATTAGATGTTTCGAAAATGACCTATGGTGAGACTCCAGGAGCCCATGAGTAGGAGCGAAGAACTCTCGTATTAAGCCCATGACACGGTACTTTTACAGACCGATCTATTTTTAGACTGTACTTTTTTCCGTAGAAAACAAAGGCCGTTCCAGTTCGGTGACACTATGACGTCAAGTTAGTTTCTTGTAATTGGTCATAGGGCTCCTGTGGGAGTCTCATTCGCAGGAAATTCAATCTAAAAATAAATCGGTCTGTGAAAACGCCGTGACAGGAATGTAGGGCGGGTTGGTACCATTTCGCTGAACACCAGTCCATGGACAATCCAGATGGACTACTACTCTAAAAATACTATTTCGAATGAGTACAGTCATCTATGTGTAAGCAGCATCTCAAATAGTACTTACTTAAGCCCCAACACCCATTTTAAACAGCATTGTTCAACAGTATTCAAGTCTAAGCACCCATTTTAAAAAGAGTCTAAAAAGGTTAGCTTACATGAAGTAATCGGCCCGCACAACAATAATCTTAAGCTAACCTCATTAAAATGGGTGCTTGGACTTAAATACTGTTGAACAATGCTGTTTAAAATGGGTGTTGCATTGAGGCTTAAGTAAGCACTATTTGAGATGCTGCTTACACATAGATCAACAGTACTCATTCGAAATAGTATTTTTAGGGTATGTCCATTTGGGTGGTCCATTTGGGTGGTCCATGGACTGGGGGTCAGCGAAATGTACCGACCCTTGTTGGGCTATTGTTCGCTCCTAGTCATGGGCTCCACACTCCTCATTTTTTTTCAAATATCACTACAAAAAACAACAACAACAACAACAAAAAAAAACACCAGTCAACCCGGAACAGACCTTCCCCTGAAAATGAGCAGCAAAATAATTCAGCCGAACTTCTGTTTTATTTTCAGCCTTTTCTTCCTTTTCAGATTTGTCATTATCCCCTGTAGCTACACCGTAAATACTGGGATACGAAACAAATACAAGCATAAGTGCAAACAGCAACTGAATTTAACCGCGCCATGTTCCCCAAAAAATCTCGACGCGAATTGAGCCATTACCGGTTCCTCGGTTGTCATAATAAGATACCAAGGCTGAACACAGGCATCCCAAGGTCGGTTATACGATTTATAGACTTTGTATGGGAAAATTAACTTTGACCTTATAAATGCTAAAATCAGTTGTAAATGTAGAAATATACTTCGCTTACCTCTGCGTACAGTTGTCCTCGTCTTTTCTGTGCCATAGGTAACATGGGGGTGAACAAGGAAACCGAATGGTTTATTTGGCCACCATGCTCAAAACACTTTTTACTTATAAACATAGAAGAAACATCATTAGAAAATATAACAAAATATAAAAAGTTCCCGCGCAATCAGGCCAGGACTAAACAAGACCCCCGGTCCATAGACCCCCCTACGGACCGGGTCCACGGACTGCCTTACGGACCGGTCCACGGACTACCCCTACGGACCCCCTCTACGGGCCACCCTGAAACAACATAGAAATGAAAAATAATAAAAACTAAAGATTTGACTTACCGGTTGTCGGGATAGACCACTCATGTCGGCGAAATCTCAACCGTTACGCTTCGCAAATTTAACGACTAAGGCTCAGGCTCCGGCGCAAAGTCTATTAATCACATATTGCCTCTTCCTTCGTTGTGGACCGGAATGCTTCTACAAAGACCAAAAATAACTGAGTTCTGTTTTCCCTCCGCCATTTTGTTCGAATCATTCTCCCGCGGGTTTATGAACTCGTAGGCCCCGTCTCACAAATATCTTCCATGTTCATTAGTTCCCTGTGGGACGTTAAAGAACCTGACACACTATTCGAGAAGAGTAGGGGATGAAGTTCCCGGTGTTGTGGCTGTCTTCTGTGAGTATATGGGTGGGTGGGTATAGCAGGTCCATATCAACTGAATAGCTGCCAAAACTTCAACCTGCTTAAACAAATAAGTAACAAACAAGCAACCAAACAACCCCAGGCTTCACGATCTCTCTGTTCCGAACAAAATGGAGGAAGGAACTTAGATATTACACTTGTAATGTCCTTATAGATCACAAAGAAGCTAATCGAAACACTCTCCTAGTTCACACTGTTCCTACACACTCACTCGTCACACGGTCACCGGGTTGCCGCGCTGGAGAGATCCCGGATGTAAATACAAACACTACAACACTATCGGTCTTTTTCGAAGAACTCCGGTCAACAGCGAAGGAAAAGGCAATACCTGAGCCTTAGTCTGATTTGCGGAGCGTAACGGCTGAGATTTCGCCCACACGAGTGGTCTATCCAGACAAAGTGTATAAACAAATTTTCAGTTGTTATTTATTTTACTTTATTTATTTTTATTTCTGTGTTGTTTTGGGGTGGTCCGTAGAGGGGGTCCGTAGGGGTAGTCCGTGACCGGTCCGTAAGGCAGTCCGTGGACCCGGTCCGTAGGGGAATCCACGGACCGGGGGTCTCCCTATGTTACCTTTGATGACTTTTAGTCTTCTAACGTCTAATATATTAGCCCAACACACAAACAATACCCTGCTATCATGAGCTTTCATGGCACCCTCACAAAGACCGCCCTATGACAGGATCTCTTCGAGAGCCAAAGACAGTTGGCCGCTACCAGGGCTACGTGAGCATCCCAGGCCCTCTCCGTCTGGAATCACATGACCATCGAAGGCTTGGCGGTAAATTCGCATTGAACCAACCATGTTTTGCAAAGGTACCCATCAATGATCCAGAAGTCTATTGAAGCAACTGTAATTCGCGCAAAATCACGACGCTGCAGAACGGCAACTCATCCACGCAGTGACCGAAATGCCTTTGGTAGAGCAGTCGGATTCAGGGAATCGCTGCTCGTTTCGCTTACGGCGAATCGGGACTGCGGCAACATTTCCGGGGATCTCTGACACATTTAAGTAAGTTGTGCACACTGTAGCATGGCGCGCTTTGTTGTTTGTTTGGTTTACTTCTTCTTTATTCCTTATTTTATATTCCAAAACGCACATTCCGAATTTTCTTGTATTCGTTTGTGTCTGAACTTGAACTTGAAGCCTGTATGTGTTTTCCATAGGCATACCGGTACTACCCCTTGTTGTTGTTGCAGGTGGTTTGCAAGCAACTTTAGAGGCAAAGATAGCAATGCTGCAATGTAGAATTGCTGGTGGACGAACAAAGGGAGCCAATGAACGATCTTTTGTTTTCGTCCACCAACATGGCGGACCTATAGGGATGATATCGTTCACGTCACCCATTGTCATTAATGTGCCAACCAGAGCCTCATAGACCCTTTGCATAATGGCCATTTTAGGGGTTATACATGTAGGGTTGGTGGAAGGAAACAAAGAGGACAAGGCAGAAAGCATCCATCCGGTTGCTGATAACCTCATCTAATCCTTTTGTAGCTCTGTAGTAATAAAGAATTTTAGAATTTTATATTTTCTCTGAAATAGTAAATGTGACGAACAGGTAATGTTCCTAGTTTGGCTTCAGAAAATCGTCTGGCATTAGATGGTAAAACATTTAAGTGTCGTGTCGCTCTTAAGAGGAAAAGGTTTAAGAGGACGAGGAACATGGAGAAACTGGTTGTCTGCATTTTGGTCTAGGCAATTGTGTGGACATTTCGATCTGCCATTATCTTATTGCCTTGAACACAACACAGCTGTATGTCCAGAAAGACTAGAACATAAAACCAATTGCAGATAATTATTGTTATAAACTGAAGACAGCACTACTCTACATGTACATGCATATGTACATGTTAACTTTTCTACTTGGAATTTTAAGACCTTGAGTGACAATCATTGTTGAGGATTTGAACTAACAATGTCTCATTGAGTAACTATAGGACAGGACTCTAATATTAGATTACAAAATAAGCTAAAGCTACCACATGTAGCTGACCGGTTGGCTCAGTTGGTTGTGCGTTGGACTACTGTGCGGGAGGTTGCAGGATAAAGTACTCTGGCCGGTCCAACACTCATGGTCTTCAAATAACTGGGGAGAAAGTGCTGCCCTTGTAATGCGCTTACTCGTGAAAATAATATTTCTCAACACAAGAAGAGAAATTTCATATCTCCAAGTGGCCATGTATTTATTGTATAAACACCAGTGAAATACTACATGTAAATCATTTCACGAAAGGTACATGTGTCAAAATGTGCGATTTTTACATGTAACCATAGAAACAGTGATCTTTTCACAAGTGAAGGTAACATGTTATTTTCACGCATGAAGATATCATGTTTTCGCGTGAAAGCTCACTTGGTATTTCATTGGCGTTTATAATATAATAATAATCATTATTATCATGATGAAGATCTTGTAATTACTACTAACTTCTGTTTGGTTTCACTCCTCAGAATAAACAAAGAAATCACTTTAGTTGGAAGGAACCCTTCCTCCTCTGACATATTTCTAGACTCAAATAAAAACAAGGTTATGAT
>NC_090888.1:27199643-27209643 GCF_036669925.1 Montipora capricornis | reverse complement strand
GGATATAAATATTATACAATTATAGTAAATGTATGTATAATACATTAACAGACATAGCTAGATGATCCCTTGATTTGAAGAATGGTGTATAAAATAATATTACTTTCAAAATAAACAAATCATTGTTACTACTTTGTCACAAAGGGCCTTGAGTATAGATAAACAGCTGTATTTTCATACACCAAAACATAACCCCAACCCTTTATACTTTATACTACACCAATCTTTCTGCATGGTGGCTGCGATTGTGAAAGAGTATAGAATAATAATTAATCACTTACAAAATAAAAAAAAAATGAAAAATTAAATGAATCATTTACAGCTTTGCTGTAAGCTTGCATAGAAATTTATACATGACATTGTCATGATTGTATTGACAAGTCAAAAAAACGTTCTTTTGGAATTTGGTCGTCGTACATGTAGCAAGGCTAGAAAGGCTTATTGGCATTAAAACAAAATATTTTATTTGGCTGCCATTATGAAAGAGGTCAATAATATTATGTGTGTAATCTTAGTAGAAGCGTGGTGAGGTACAATCTACAATAATTGTAAATGTAGCATGCAGCTTTAAACTATGACAGTCATATTAACTGAAGAGGCACTAAATAACTTGTGTTTTTACCTACTACAGATTACCTGATTCTGTGCATGCGAAGCACAGCTGGCAGCAAGATTTCGTTGGTGACAGCTGCAACTCAGAACACAGTGATGATGACCTCCTGGCATATGCTGCGACAGCTGTTGGGGCTATGGAGGACAGTGATGAAGACCTATTTTCTGTCCAGCTCCCAGAATCTCCAGAGTCCTTTAATGAGGCATATTCACCCTCCAACAGGTCAGAGCATCTACTAGGTATCAGTAGTATTGCTGAACCTACTTTACAAGTCAATGAGTCTAAGTGCAAGCGATTCAAGGCTGCACAAAGAAGACAAACCAGTCATGTTAAAATAGGTAAGAAAATTATACATAATACATGTATAATATTTATTGTCAGTGATATTGTAACCAGACAAAAAAAAAATTGTACAGATAAAAACCTTTACCCCTGTTGAATCATGTAATTAGTGTTCACCTCCTGTTTATCTTGACAGATCGTTTGTTTGTTCAACCCAATTTTTGCATCTGTTTACACACTTTCAGTGGGTTCCTTCCCTGTAAGGCCCTACATTGAACTTCCTCCTCCTAAATCACAATCATGTACAGTGAAGTGCAAAACGTAGGGTGTAACTGAACAAGGTTGATTGGATTGAAGCTGAATGTTTATAAACTAGCCTGCAGGATTGAGGCTTCTGTGGATCTTGTGCACTTGAAATACTAAAATAATAAAATTACTTCAAAATCAGCTTTGAAGAGTTCAAAACTTGCTAACTACTTATTAAATTAATTAAAATCAAGCTCAAGTTCTCAACTAAACAGTCAGGTTTTCTTCTCAATAAAATTATAGCCAATAGAAGACACAGCAAATCTAAGGAGACCACCAAGAAGCGAAAGATGTCAAGAAAGTCATCAAAAAGCAAAGATTCAGTGACTAATCAGGAAGAAGATGATAGCATGTACAATACATGTGCTTCTGTTGACTGTGTTCACCCTCATAACAAGCAAAAGATTGTGGATTGGGTGCAGTGTGATGACTGTGATGCCTGGTACCACGTCAAGTGCATGGGACTCACACTAAAATCAGTGCGACCAAAATCAGCTCTATTCCACTGTGGGTGTATGTACATGTAATTATTTGCTCTCACCCCAATCCATCTGTGTTGTGCACATTGTAGCTTTCTTATTAAGTTAAACTGAGTTCCCTCTTTTCTAGATTTGCATTTCCTGTTTAATCACCGAAAAGGCAGCTAGAGTTGACATTGTTTTCATTGTTAAAATATCACTGATTGTGAAGATTTTTTACATGTACTTGCTCCACATAAAACTCTCTTTTCTTATGCCAGAGAAAACTACATGTAACAAATATCTACCTAGCAGCAGTAGAACAGTACTGCTTTACACACGCAACCAGAAAATTATGTCTGTTTTATGACAAGGTCACCAGGAGGTTTGCTTTTAGAAAACAACTGACCATAGTTGTTCAAATTTTATTTTCTGCGATTTTTTTAATTATACAAATCTCACCTTCAAGCATCTGTGGTTTTAAGTCTTGGCTTGGCATCGAAAGTTTGATTGATGGAAGCCAAAACGCAGTATTGGCCATTGGTTGTGGAAGACGAGATTCCCCAGAATTTATACCCTGGGTGCCAAAGGAATTTTTTCTTTTTGTTTTTTACAATTAATTTTTATTGATTATTAAATAAAAAATACTTTGCTTCCAACTCAGCGGTCAACAAACGTTGATTTGGAAACACTGAGCCTCTTCTCCAAACTTGACAAAAAAAAAATTACTCTGGCACCCAGGGGTAGCAGAATTATGAAAATCGCAGTAATTACTATCAAGAAGGCCAAAATTGATAATAATAAATTATGATAAAATAATATACCCAACAGATAGTACTGTCTGCACTTTAATTAACAGACATTCTTCTCCACATGTCCCTGGAAATCTCCCAGCAAATGGCAGGCTGCTCTGCTGGCCAGAATTTAATGTACCCTCACCCACAGGTTCTCTCGTCCATTTTTTTTCCTTGTTTGAAATTTCTTAGAGCACAGTGTTCTGTGGCTGTCACACAACAAAATAAGCTTGTAGTTATTTGGGAAGCAGCAAATTTCAACCATTATGTTTCCTGCTCTCCATTAAAACTTAATTTCATGTATGAATTTATATATGAATATTTCCTTTTAGTCTGAGAAACAAAAGCAACTTTTATACCTTTTTTGTTGGGTGGTGGCATTTGTCTTGTTATACTTAAGAGAACAATGTTAGGCTTCATTTTTTTTATACATGTAGCTGTCTTTTGTGTTTGAATGTTTCGTAAGCTTTCCAACATTTGGCCAATTGGGTAAGGATCAGAGCCATATCATTTTGCTATCATGGCAATATCTCTTTCAATTGAATTTGGATACATGTACCACTGTTCCTTTAAAACATTATATTATTATTTTTCTCACCCAAGATGCAAGCCCGGTGCAATAATTATTTTGACTGAGCAAAGACAACTGGTTCAAATCAATATGAGTTTTTACTGGTGTCTTTGAAAGACGCTAATCATTCATCGTCTTGTTGAGGAAATAAGTCCTTGGATTTGAAGCCAAGATTTTCATTTCTCAATGTATCACATATTTTCTTAAGTTGAACAAAGGTGCATGTTACAAACTCTTAAGTTGAAACAAGAAAATTAAGTTTAATGTTTTTCAAGGTTGAATTTATTGATGGTGTTCTAGATGTTTTAAGAGACAAGAGTTTATTAAAATTATTATTATTATTATTTTTATTACCATTCTGTTTCATCATGTACATGACATTCAAATAAGTAATGAGTTTCAAAATCTCTATAAATTATTTTACTACAAAAACTATAGTTTCAATTTTATTAATGGTCTGAAATTAAAAGTTCTGTTAACGAAACATGTTTTCTTTTCCTCCAATACCCCTGCATCCTCATATTATTATCTTACTGTTCTTTGGTTTCCTCCATTGTAAATTAAGTGCAGTTTAATTAACTAAAGTTTAAGTAATTTCCAAACTCAATCTACATGTAACGTATACAATTTCACGCACCACATCATTCGGTCATCACATTATCCTCATTTACCATATTCATAAATGGCAACCAGTAAATTATTCTTTCGTCTTTGTGCTAATCATCCTCACTAGTCTCATTTTGGAGCAAAAATTCTTTTGAATATTGTTCGTGCTAATGAAGCTAGTGAGGATGATTTGCAAAGGATCCAAATACAATAAAAACTGATAATAATAATAATAATAATAATAATAATAATAATAATAATAATAATAATAATAATAATTATTATTATTATTACTTAGCCACCATTAATTCTACAGTGTATGAATATGGTCCATTATTTGGCATATCCCGAAGGGAAGTTTGAGGCAACCGGGCAGCTCAACTCAGTAGATCACTTTTGTTTTCATTTAAGTCTGTAACTCTGAAGATAACAGTAATTCAACAGTTGCCCATGTCAGATGTTCCCTTCTGGTCATTAATCACTTTCACGATATAATCTCTGCGTTCTTTTGGAAGGACATCTTCTGGAAGTGTTTCCAGTAGTGACTGTTGTAGGCTTACTGTTTTAGGACCCAGAATCAACTCTTGTTTATTCTGTGCCTTGTCCTTCACCAAGAAACCCTTGTAACCCAGACGTGCTGGGATTCCCCGGAGGTCGTAGGTGGCGTTGCATGTTCTTGCATTTTGGAGAAGCTGTTGAATTTTGCTGAATTCAGGGTGACTTGAGTCCACAGTCCACTGTGGATCTGGACGGCCAGAAAATATTAACAGGGTAACGAACAAGCTTCCTGAAAGAATCATATGATTACTCATTGGAAAGAAGAGAAACTGGTGAAACAGAGAAACAGGTGTTCTTCTGGGGTACAATAATAATACAAAAAAAGATATAAATGTTTGCTGTCATGATGGGAATAGCCTTATTTGTAATGAAAGAAGACTCCTTGGGCTACTCTCTGAATTATCTACCTCTGGTCCCTGACCCTATGGAAAACATATTCAGAAGGGGGTCAACAAGGTTATTCCCTGATAGAAATGGGTACGGATCCATGTAGGCTTTTACTTCCATATGCAGGCTTAAGCCAGTCAACCTTCCTCCATCACTTTATCTTGCAATGTTTTAACCTGCACAAAGAGGTATGAGACTCAACCCGAAGAAGTGCAAGGAAATGGTTATTAACCTCTTTCAGTAAACCCCCTTCCCACTAGTATCCCTTGACATCATGGGGACAGGCATTGAGAGAGTGCATTCGTACAAGATCCTGGGCATACATGTAACTCTATCTCACGACCTAACATGGAATGCACATGTGGATTACATTTCTAAAAGGGCCAACAAACAGTTGTACGCCATCCGCATTCTCAAGAAAGCCTGTGTCCCCAAGGGTGACATTGTTAAAGTGTATATTAGCCTTATACGAAGCATCCTTGAATACGCTGTACCAGCATGGGAAAATATCCCATTGTACCTAGAGGAAGCGATTGAGTCGATCCAGAAAAGGGCACTAGCAGTCATCTTCCCAGGTGTATCCTATGATAAGGCCCTGCGAACCGCAGGAGTTACAACCCTTACTGCACGCAGGGACCACATATGCAAGAGGTTGTTTTGGAACATTGAAACCTCCGGATTCCTTTCTAAGCTACTACCAACTACAACAGATCGGAAGTCTCCAACTGGTACACACTCCTTTCAGGACAGTTGATATATGGCATTGTAAATGGTTAGTGCACTCGATTCTGGATCGATCTGGGACATCATGTTGAGTTCTTTGGCAAGACACTGTCTTTAGTCTCACGGTGCCTCTCCACCCAGGTGTATAAATGGGTATCGGCGAAATTAATGCTGGGGGTAACCCTGTGATGGACTGGCACCCCATCCAGGGGCGGCAGGTACAAAACACAGGTCACACGGCACAGGGCACATGTCATTGTTTTACCGTTACAGAAAGTATCCTAAACATTCATAAGAGCTAACCTTAAGCCTAAAAACGTTTGTTTAGGCCTAATTAGGCCTAAGGTTAGCTTTTATGAATGTTTAGGATACATTCTGTATTAGTAAAACAATGACCTGTGACCTGTGACCTGTGCCCTGTGACCTGTGTTTTGTACCTGCCCATCCAGGGGGGGAGTAGAAATACGGCAGGTTAGTTTAGATGCGCTCGACTTAGCAGGGCTTGACCCACTGTATGTTCGTTAGGATAGATTCGTGCAAGTCGTTTGTCATTAAGGCTAAAGAAGTTCTCAGAGTTTTTTTTATTCGCCCACTGTCGTGGAGCACGATCGTAATCTTCGTTCAGGAAACAAAACTGTTTACCCCAAATTTAGGCCGCACAGCTCGTCTTAATAACTTTGTTTACTGTTAAATACCAATGCTAGATATGTTTGCTGTCTCTGACCTTTCCTGTAATTCAGGTTTATACCTGCTATTGGATACATTAAACGATTGATTGATTGATTGATTGATTGATTCATAAGAGCTAACCTTACGCCTAAAAACGTTTGTTTAGGCCTAATTAGGCCTAAGGTTAGCTTTTATGAATGTTTAGGATACATTCTGTATTAGTAAAACAATGACCTGTGACCTGTGACCTGTGCCCCTGTGACCTGTGTTTTGTACCTGCCCATCCAGGGGGGGAGTAGAAATACGGCAGGTTAGTTTTGCAGTGTTGCAGGTTGCAGGTTGCAGGTTGAAATTTACTGTGACTGTTACATGAATAGCTAACCTTAGGCCTAATTAGGCCTAAAAACGTTTCTTTAGGCCTCCTTAGGCCTAAAAACGTTTCTTTAGGCCTAATTAGGCCTAAGGTTAGCTATTCATGTAACAGTCACAGTAAATTTCAACCTGCAACCTGCAACCTGCAAAACTAACCTGCCGGTAGAAATACTCCAAGTTGCTTCACGCTACAGAAACCGGAGATAATCGCCGGTCTGATGGGTCTTATATATTCTAGGCTCGTAGCAGATTTTACCTAAGACCAAAATAGGCTTCCCATTTACTTTCCCAACTAAATTTCCGGATTTTTTTTGGTAAATGGTAAATAACCTTTATAAAATCAAGTGAAGATATAATCCTCGCAGTTATGATCAATTTCATATATCATTTTATTCGTGGAACCTTTATAAAATTAAAGCTAACCATTCTCGAACAAGTGCTTAGCGTTCTGGGCTTAAACAGTGTATAACAGGGCTACAAACCCACAAATGGTAAACTTTGCGTTCAGTGGGACGTTTTTCTCCGTTGGTTTTGGCTTGGGTGACGCGCTCTCTCTAGTTGCTTCTCATCTATGAATCTCTTCACTCAAACAAATCAAGGCGGTATGGTGATTTTCAGAATGCAATAAGACTTGCTAATCAACTTGTACCTTTGTGTTTTGAATTAAAATGTACATTATCTAGGGCAAGCTCACTTCTTTTCGGGAAGTGAGTACACAATGGGGTTTCAAGCGCCTTCTTTAAACTCTAAATTCTTGCAAAGAAAAGCATGAGTGCAAGGTACTTACCGTTCGCTACTTCAGCCATTTTGACATAGGCCAGTATTCCATATAGCAGTCACCGAGGTTTCCACGTATATCGTGGCTTCGACACGAGTTCCTCCCGGTAAGTAACTCATGTATCCCTTATTATTATGTATTTAAATATAAGCTATTGATAATGTATTTCCATTATTACCCTTATATACCCATGTATACCCTTATATACCCCTATATACCCATGTATACCCTTATATACCCCTATTTACCCATGTATACCCCTATATACCCCTGTATACCCTTATGTACCCATGTATACCCTTATATACCCATGTATACCCTTATATACCCATGTAAACCCATGTATACCTATGTATACCCATGTATACCCATGTATACCCTTCTATACCCCTATATGCCCATGTATACCCTTATATACCCATGTATACCCATGTATACCCCTATATACCCCTGTATACCCCTATGTACCCATGTATACCCTTATATACCCATGTATACCCTTATATACCCCTATATACCCATGTATACCCTTATATACCTATGTATTTCCATGTATACCCCTGTATGCCCATGTATACTCCTATATACCCATGTATACCCTTATATACCCATGTATACCCCTGTATGCCCATGTATACCCAGAAGAGAAAAGACTTCCTAAATGCAAAATAATTAAAATAATAATTTTATACCAATTGTATTACAAGCAATTGTATGATCTTTTTAGTTAATTAGTTATTCTAGTAGATATCATCACCTTTATTGTAACGAGACCGATACCTCCCTTTGGAGAGTAAGGCGCAATAAAGATTTACTGTTTTACTGTTTTTTTTTTTACTCACTCACTCACTCACTCACTCACTTAATGTTTCAGAAGAGAAAAGACTTCCTAAATGCAAAATAATTAAAATAATAATTTTATACCAATTGTATTACAAGTAATTGTATGATCTTTTTAGTTAATTAGTTATTCTAGTAGATATCATCACCTTTATTGTAACGAGACCGATACCTCCCTTTGGAGAGTAAGGCGCAATAAAGATTTACTGTTTACTGTTTACATGTATACCCTTATATACCCATGTATACCCATGTATACCCTTCTATACCCCTATATGCCCATGTATACCCTTATATACCCATGTATACCCATGTATACCTATGTATACCCCTATATACCCATGTATACCCTTATATACCCATGTATACCCATGTATACCCCTGTATGCCCATGTATACTCTTATATACCCATGTATACCCTTATATACCCATGTGTACCCACACAGTATACCTATGTATACCCCTATATACCCATGTATACTCTTATATACCCATGTATACGTATGTATACCCTGATATACCCCTGTATACCCTCATATACCCATGTATACCCATGTATACCCTTATATACCCCTATATACCCATGTATACCCTTATATACCCATGTATACCCATGTATACCCATGTATACCCAAACATATTTGGGAATAGAAATGACCTCATCTGGTCGCTATACCTACGCAAGAGACATCCTTAGCAAAAAAGCTTATAAAGTTCTTGCGACAGTGAAACGATTGTTCTCCATTATTAAGAATAAGCTTTTTGATGCCCTTGTCAAACCTATACTACTATATGGATGCGAAATATGGGGACCGGAGCTATTATCATATAAGACCCATTTTGACAAAAGCACTATCGAACAAGTCCATATCAAGTTCTGTAAACAAACACTAAATACCCCATGGTACACAGAGAACATTGCCTGTAGGGCAGAACTTGGACGGTACCCTTTAAATATAGACATAAAAGCTTCAATATTTAGTTACTCGCTTAGATTGCAGCATAAAACAGTCAACCCTCTATTAGAGGAAGCCTTTCATCACGCAAAAAGTCACAGCCAATTTTTTGATGTATTAAATAATGACGAAACTATACGAATGCACTCTACAGGCAATACATCAAGCCAACTACACATTAAGAATGCTCGTTCCTCCATAAAGAAACAGCTTAAAAAGGACTACATTCGAAATTGGCTGAAGGCTCGCAACAACACTTCCGAAGGCTCTAGAGAGAAATTTACACACAAAGAAGTCAAATTCGACTACCAATTGGAAGACTATCTCAAAACTATCAGAAACCCAGCACATAGAATAAGTATGACAAAATTGCGTCTGGGGGTTCATAGCTTGCGAATACAGACTGGGAAATACGAAAATAGAGGTGCACCAATCCCAGTAGATGGAAGAACGTGTTTAGTCTGCAATAGAGGCTATATAGAAGATGAGCGGCACTTCTTGATGTATTGCCCAGGGTACGATAACATTAGAAATGAGCTCCATTCTCTCCTTTCAACACACGATGTTGTTTTCAAAAGCCTTAATGATGAGGATAAAATACGGTATTTACTTACCCTAGAAAACGAAAGCACTTCAAAGATAATAGGTAAATACACATATTTAATGTTTCAGAAGAGAAAAGACTTCCTAAATGCAAAATAATTAAAATAATAATTTTATACCAATTGTATTACAAGTAATTGTATGATCTTTTTAGTTAATTAGTTATTCTAGTAGATACCATCACCTTTATTGTAACGAGACCGATACCTCCCTTTGGAGAGTAAGGCGCAATAAAGATTTACTGTTTACTGTTTACATGCATACCCCTATGTACCCATGTATACCCTTATATACCCATGTATACCCTTACATACCCCTGTATACCCTTAGATACCCCTATATACCCATGTGTACCCTTACATACCCATGTGTACCCTTACATACCCCTGTATACTCTTATATACCCCTGTATACCCTCATATACCCATGTATACCCATGTATACCCTTATATACCCCTGTATACCCTTATATACCCATGTATA
>NC_090888.1:27172143-27194643 GCF_036669925.1 Montipora capricornis | reverse complement strand
TTAAATATGTGTATTTACCTATTATCTTTGAAGTGCTTTCGTTTTCTAGGGTAAGTAAATACCGTATTTTATCCTCATCATTAAGGCTTTTGAAAACAACATCGTGTGTTGAAAGGAGAGAATGGAGCTCATTTCTAATGTTATCGTACCCTGGGCAATACATCAAGAAGTGCCGCTCATCTTCTATATAGCCTCTATTGCAGACTAAACACGTTCTTCCATCTACTGGGATTGGTGCACCTCTATTTTCGTATTTCCCAGTCTGTATTCGCAAGCTATGAACCCCCAGACGCAATTTTGTCATACTTATTCTATGTGCTGGGTTTCTGATAGTTTTGAGATAGTCTTCCAATTGGTAGTCGAATTTGACTTCTTTGTGTGTAAATTTCTCTCTAGAGCCTTCGGAAGTGTTGTTGCGAGCCTTCAGCCAATTTCGAATGTAGTCCTTTTTAAGCTGATTCTTTATGGAGGAACGAGCATTCTTAATGTGTAGTTGGCTTGATGTATTGCCTATAGAGTGCATTTGTATAAGGATATACATGGGTATACATGGGTATATAAGGGTTTACATGGGTATACATGGGTATATAAGGGTATACATGGGTATATAGGGGTATACATGGGTATATAAGGATATACATGGGTATATAGGGGTATACATGGGTATATAAGGGTATACATGGGTATATAGGGGTATACATAGGTATACATGGGTATATAAGGGTATACATGGGTATATAGGGGTATACATGGGTATATAAGGGCATACATGGGTATATAGGAGTATACATAGGTATATAAGGGTATATAGGGGTATATAAGGGTATACATGGGTATATAGGGGTGTACATGGGTATATGAGGGTGTACATGGGTATACGGGGGTGTACAAGGGTATACATGGGTATATAGGGGTATACATGGGTATATAAGGGTATACATGGGTATATAGGGGTATACATGGGTATATAGGGGTATACATGGGTATATAAGGGTATACATGGGTATATAGGGGTATACATAGGTATAGATAGATAGACAGATAGAAAACTTTATTTTACGGCTCTTCCGTACGTGGATTACGAACCAATCAGAGGCCGTTTTCCAGTTTTGGATAAACTCGTGTTTTGCGTGGCATTCTTTCGCTGTATGTGATTAGCTATTTACATATATTTTATTTGCCAGCGGAGAGGTCCGCTTAGCGAAAACCTGTGACCGAGGTCTTGAAAATGCGGCCTCGGGCAGCTTTTGTAAGACCGAGAGCACATCTTCGCTATACGGTCCAAGCCTTACATGTAGCTGTTAAACAACTTATTTATTTTTTCCCTTTCTCCCTCTCTCTTTCTCACTGAAATCACTTTTTAAATTGTTCTATTTCCACGCCTCTTGTCTAATAAAAAATCTGTTTTGAAACACTTACTTCGGAATCCGTATGTAAACGGATTCCGTGTCAAAAAATGGAATTTAAGAGCATTCGCAACCAGGGCTAGGATTCAGCCCGGATTACCTGACAAGACAGAAATATTCCGCCCGCTCCCAGAGCCAATCAGATTGCAGGATTCGCAGAGTTCCGCTCGCTCGCGCATTGAGAAAAAAAGATAAAAGTTATTCAATGCTGATTCTACTTCTACTTTCTCACTCTTCAACACTTTCGAATCCAGAAGAGACAAAAATTAAACGAAAAATCAAATAAAATACATATAAATAGTTATAATACTAACATTTACAATCAAGTAAATTAAATATCAGATATAAATAAATAAATAAATAAATAAATATATAAATAAATAAATAAATAAATAAATAAATAGTTAACATACTAATACTAATATATATAAATAAAAAAGTAAAATGGATTTAAAAACCTTTAAAATGATAAAAGTAAGTTCGAATTTGGTCAAGATATTCATTCAGACGCATTAAACTTTCACAGAAAGCAGAACAACCAAGTGATCTAACTACGACTGGTAGACAGTTCCAAATTGTTCTTAGGAAAAAGATACATAGATAAAAATCACAACGAGGCCTAGGTTGAATAGATGAATTGAATGAGAAACTTCTAGTAGATCGTACTGAATGTTGAAAATGTTTGGCAATGGGCAACGCAATGTTGTTATTGATTGCTAAATAAAATGTCTATAGGCGATGTCTTTTTCCTCTTGTTTCCAAAGATCTAACGACAATGAGTTCTGCATCTGAGTGACACTTGAATACCGGCCATAGTGCCCCTTTATAAATCGATCTACCCGACGTTCAACTGCTTCAATCTTTTCTATTTGTTTTTGCCTACAAGGGTCCCACACCGCTGAGCCATACTCTAAATGAGGCCTCATAAGTGTAATGTAAGCTGCACGCTTGGTGGCTTCTGGGCAGGGATACAAATTAAATTCCTTTGAACGAAACCAAGAACGAAACTAGCTTTCTTAACAATCCTGTCAATGTACATGAGAATTCCATCGTAGATCGCTAGACAGAAAACTCCAAGATAAGGGTGATGTTTTACTTCTAATAGGCCACTAGTTACACAGAATGTAGTTCGCATTTATTGAAGTTTTTTTCCTATGGACAGCCATCTTATAGCACTTAGAGGGGTTAAAATCCATTTGCCAATACTCAGCCCACGGTCCCAGTTCAGCAAGTTCACGTTGCAAGGTCAGCGCATCATGATGATCATTGATTGTGTGGCAGAGCAACGCATCGTCAGCACAGAGCCGTAAGATGCATTCCAGGCCATCTTGAATAGCATATTGATAAATAAGAGGAATATTAAAGGCCCAAGTACTGTGCCTTGTGGCACTCCAGATGTTTCAGTTACTGGCCTTGAGGATGCTCCATCTACCACCACGGTTTGTGCTTTCTATTTTTGAGCCATGCCTTAATCCAAACAGGAGTTTGGCCTTGAATTCCATAATACTGCAGTTTTCTAATTAATCGTTGATGGGAAGCTTTATCAAATTAATGCATTGCTGAAATCTGGTATTAACAAGTCTAGTTGTTTACCATTGTCAACATTCCGTGCCAGGTCTTCTTCTGTTAATCGGGGAACTTAAGAACTTAAGCAAGCGCGTTTTAGAGACGCGGACAGCAACCGGAAGTGAGCTGTTTTCCCTTCTCACTCGTCTTCACACAACCACAATTACATTACTAAGTATCTTTTCTCCATAAGAGATGATTGGTATAAAAATCTGGGAGACACCACTCTCCTGGCTCACGAAATGTTCTTTTCCGGTTGCCGTCAGCGTTTCAAAAACGTGCGTGCTTAATCTCCCTAATAACAAGTGGGTCGCGCAGGAATGGTTTTTACGAAATCCATATTAATTTGGATATAAAACGTTATGATTTTCAAGATGCGGTCCATAATATTCCTGTGGATTATGTTTTTATTTTTTTATATAATAGAGGGCAAACGGCCGGTGAACGGAAGTGGTTTTCGTTTCAGCAGAAATCCGATGGCGGGTGGGGGTGGGAGACTATTGATGATTTTTGTTTTGGTTTTTTCAGACGAATCTTTTATACAGTCAAACAAGCTCTTTCGGGCAATTCCACGATATGGTTTCCCAGTCCACAAAGCCTTGGTGTCGCAAAACATGTGGCCAGAAGATCCAAATACCCATCATGCACTGATAATTCGTCAAATACGATTCCCAGACTACTCCAGGTTTTCGTACAGGCTTTACAAAGATGTGCTTGGAGTGTGCATATCCACCACTACGGGAAGTAAGCATACCTGAATCGAAGCTTCATCGTTTCCCTAGATCCAACCCTCTGAGGTCCAATCGGTCAGTTATGGCGGACCGTGAAATCCAAAACTTACACTCAAAGTAAACAGCCTTTGGATAAAAATTAAAGATCAAAATTTTACCAGTCAGGTGTTACGCAAACACACTTTCAAAATCTGAAGAAAAAAGGAAGTAATTTTTTTTTTAAATCAAGGGGCACTTTAAAGAACACCTGAATTTAAACCTTTTTATGTCTTTGTTTCTTCCTTAGTAATATTCTCCGTAATATAAGACTAACTCGCTTCTTCACAAGTTCAACTTTATTTCCAGTGAAATAACTGATTGTTGTTTTTGTGTTCCTGTTGACTCCTCGATTGTTCTCTTCATAGGATGAGATCACAGCCTACGTGCGACTACGCCTTCTGTGCAAGCAGGATCATTCTGATAACCTTGCAGCATTCTCGGTTACCAGAACGCTTTCGTGCAATTTCCTTGCTGGGAATCATCAAAACAACTGGGCTTTTTCATGTTGCGTTGAAGTGTGACTGGACATAGTGTAACGCGCCTTTGCATGACCTAGCACTGCATTCTTCTATGAATTCCGTCAGCTGCTAAAATTTCCACCTAACCGACTGTTTGAGCCCGATTTTCGGACTGCTGCAGCTATTCGCTGTCTGCTATCATCAACGCTTCCTGCACGTGATCCTTTCAATCCAGGTCTCTGTCCAACACCTCCGTCAAAACCAACTGAGCAAGCAGTGACATGGGTTCCGCCACCATCCAAAGGTCCATTGGAGACATACCTTTTCCCACTTTCCCGACTTAAGCTTCGACTATTTGTCGAGTCTAAACTATTCGTTCTTGAAAGCGGAGCTCCAGTGGCGCGTTGAAGGGACAACAGTTTAGCCCGCGCTTCACCCAAAGCGTCGGTCAGCTCGAACCGTTCCTCGCACTCCCGACGCACAGTTTCTTGCAAAAAGGCTACCTAGAAAAGTAGAAAGAAACGGATGACACATTCAGAATGGAACTTCTCCCAAAGCAGAATTTGAAAGGAGGTTGACGTGAAAAGATTGTTTTATATTTTCTTTAAGCTTGAACTAGTGCAACGGACGCCAGACAGTCCAATAAAGGTGAAACAGATTCTGCTTATTAACTTACGCTCGCCTATCAACGCACTAACTAGAGCTTGAGAGAAGTAAATACGCAAGCACTCTAGCTTAATGTGCACAACTTTTCCGATGTGGCCTTAAATAGTTGTATATTCCGGCAGTGCAAACGGTGCCAGTTACCTCCTGTCTCCAGGCCTCCTTCTTAGCTTCCAGTTCCCCGACTTGTTTCTCGGCCTGTCGGAGCAAGTGATCAGATTCCTGCAGCTTGGTTGTTAATCTCTCAACTTGTTCAACTGACTCTGCTGACGGCTGGAGTGCACGATTCTCCATATCCACAATCTTAGCCTCCAAATTTTGTATAATGGACTTGCTAGCGTTTCGCGTTTGTTCAGTTTTCTCCTGAAAAGAAACAAAGTCGCTGTTAATCAATGGTATCGCGGTGGTGGGAGCACTCGCCTCCCATCAATATGGCCCGGTCAAGCTCCCGCAAGGAAGTTTCCAGATTTTTTGAAAAGAGATCGTCGGCTCTTTCCGCTCAGTTTTTACGAAAGGGTTTTTTTTTCACTTTAGCAACCAATCAGGAACGAAATTTTCTGCGCCCCGTCCGCTGGCGAACGGGGGTATCGAAAATCTTGTGGAGGCGATTTCTCGCTTCTTCTCCTCATCCCCGTCCCCCTTCGCTTGCTCTTTTGACTTCAGTCAAGGTTTTCGCGCGGCCATTAAATTCAAGTCAACCCCAGTGGAAAAACCGCCTAAAATTCCCCAAACCGCCTGCTAGGTATACGCAGGATAGATTAATGACTGATTGGGATCTTGTATTATACAACATTAATTAATTTTATGGAAAACCACTTCAGAGTTTTTAAAACCACTTCCGCACGTTGGGACAAAACAAGATAAACTTAAACTGAAATGTGACAGATTCCAAATGCAAATTCGTGAAGCTATTTTCCCCTACAAAAGAGGAAAAGATGAATATTGTTCTTTTTTTATCCCGACGCACGCAGTGTTTGAAAATTATTCTAGAAATAGCTTTGACAGTGAAAACAGCTCGATGGTAATTGCAAAGTAATGTTCACTCCCCCTACGTACTTACCTGAGCTTCATTTACAGCTTGCTCAAGCCGCTTAATCTCTTCACGGTGTTTCCGATTAAGTATGATGATGTCTTCTCTGAACTAAGAGCGAAAGAAAAAAACTATTGATTTCAAATTAGCCTGCGAACGCAGACGAATTTCCGACCGTCGTTCCTCTCCCCCGAAATATAGCGCCTGCAGACCCGAGCTGCAAAACGATTTTCGTGACGTTTACTATCTTCGTTTTCTTTTGGACTAATAACGTTGCATGAGAAAAAAGAGACGGACAGACGCTCTAAGCTCGAGCCGCATAAGTAGTTTGTGTTGTTGCGTGTTGGTTCTGGAGATTCATGAACCCAACTCTGATTGGCTAAGAATTTTTCGTGACAGAAATCGTTTGGCAGTTCAGGTCCACAGACGGTATTTTTCGGGGGAGAGAAACGATGGCCAGAAATATGTCTGCGTTCGCAGGCTGATTTTAAAAAGGGTGTGTTTAAGTTCTATGTTTAGCCTATCTTTAGTTACGTTAGTTCATTTTAATCCACTGATCTTTTGGACTATAGATATAATTCCTTGTCTTTATTTTTTACCGCGCACCGGCCGCTCAGTTTGTTGAGCACCGGGGTGCAATGCGGGAGTTCGTGAGTTCGACTCCCGCTGGACCAACACACAGGGTCGTTAAATTACTGAGGAGAAAGACATTGCTGCCTTTGTAATGAAATCTGCAAATGGTTAGACTTTCAAGTCTTCTCGAATGAGGACGATAAACCGTAGGCCCCGTCTCACAACCCTTCATTGTTCATAATCCTGGGACGTAAAGAGGTGGGCATGTAGTTCCCAGTGTTGGGGTCTGCCTTTTGTAGTGTATCATGGTTGGGAGGGTAAATGCTCTGAGATACAAGATACTCCAAGCAACTCAAAATTCCGAGGGTAAATAAAGATACGATATGATATGTAATATGAATTTGACCTACTTCAAGAGGACAGTTTCTTCACACGACCACACAAGCTTTACGCCTCAATCATCATCGTGTTTGATTAAAGGTTTTTACCTACCTACTTACTTACTTACTTACTTTCTTTCAAGAGTTGGAAATATTGTAAACAAGGAATAAGGGAGGATGGGGTAGGGGATGAATTGCATTTCTTCGAAAGCGCACCATTTAAAGAATATAGTAGTGACAAGGAGCGATAAAAACAAGAACACTGCAAAACAACAGGCGTAATAAGCAAGATCAATAGATTTGTATGCTTGTCTATTTCGCTGTCGTCCAACTTTAAACTATGCGAAACGCTGGAAATATGCAGCTTATGGCGAGGCAAACGTTCACAGATATCTCCAGAAATGAAAGTAATAAGCCTTTTTCGATATATTAAAATTCAGTTTGAAAGAGAGGTTTAGAGGACACAGACAAAGGAAAGTGGTGAAATGTAAATATTTTTCACATTCACTCCAACGTGTTTCTATTGTTTTTGTTCTCACTGCCTCACTATCAAGCTGAATATTTGATATTTCGAAAAAATCGTGTCTCGGAATACCGACAATTAACGGCACAAAGTGTTCCCCAAAAGGCTTCTCCTCAAGTAAGGATAAACTGTAGCATTTATACCCTGACCTGAAAGTAACGCTAACCTTTACCCCAACCTTAATTTTAGAAACAGGTATAGGAATTGCTTAGACTGAAAGGGACAATTCGTGTCAAAATAGACCTATTTACAGTTGTGTGCTTAGTTACCTGGCCTTTAAATGAAAGTGAGGCTGGTGTTGACGCTGTCATGATACAGACCTCCCTCCTTTTCTTATGTTAATGATGTTGTCATGCTAATTAGTAAGTATTTACATAAGAAAAGCAGTGAGGTTTCTATCAAAACAAGGTCAACTCCAGCCTCACTTTCATTCATAGGCCAGGTAGCTAAGCATACAACTATAAAATGGGCTATTAGGCTTCCATCCAACTTCCTGCATTTCTGGACACAAATGTTGGCGTGTGATGAGACCTTTTTCATTGTGTGATATGTACAGTGTATATAAAATTTCATCTATTTGAGATGCGGCCGTGCCATTCTAAGTAAAAGTGATCGTCGCAGTTAGAAAGAATCCTGAAAAAATCCAGGCTCCACCGGGACTCGAACTCATGCCCCGACGTGCGATTACGCTTTGCTTGGTCTACTGACCAACTGAGCTATCAAGCCGACTGGGAGCTAGGGCCCGTTACTCGAAAGTCCAGAAACTTCTCGGTGAAACAATAGGCCATTTCCGAGTTCATGTCTGCCTCCTCTTCAAGTTTAAGTACGAAGTTTTTCTTATGAAAATTAGTTTTCATTCATACGTAAAGCAGAACTAATTACCATCACAAAAACCTCGCTCTTAGACTCGCTTTGAAGAGGAGGTAGACATGAACTCGGAAATGGCCTATTACCTCTGGCTGTATTTCAAGTGGATGTCAGTTTTACACAGGGCTTTTCGGGCTGGAAAAGCTTTTAGAATTTTCGAGAAACTGGCGTTTGATGATTTGCAAGTTCGCATCATACCCCGTAATAGGAGAGTGTGTGATCGGTGAATGCCTTAAAATGTACAGACCCATCATACCAGGTTCTGTTCTTAACAATAATATTTCTTAGTATAAATACATAGGTGATTATACAAAATCGCGCGCTCTCATCGGCTCGCTATCTCGGATTATCAGCCGATAATCACCTCGACGGACGAAATGGCTGCCAGTAGTCGTTTTGCCACTGTAAGTGAAAATGATTTCGCGTTGAAATGTTCTTTTTTTCTCTTTTTTGAAATAATCACCTGTGTATTTATACTAAAACAATTATTCGCCTCAGGCTCAATGATTATCGGTGAATATTCACCGATAATCACTTCGCCTGTTAATTAAAGAACAAAAAAAAAAGCTCTATAAAATGAGTCAGTTTACTTTGTCCTGAGCCGCTTTAGCTTCTTTTTTCCAAGCAGCGAGTTCTTCAATGTGTTTCCGCTGTTCGTCGTCCATTTCCTTCAAACCAAACAACACAGTTATTAAACTGTAGCAAATGATCCTCTGCGCGACAGACTAGTTCCAAATTTTATTTTGGCCCGGTTAACTCGGACATTCTCGAGCGCTGTTCTTTTTTTTTTCTGAGAACGAAGGCAAGGATATGGCACCATTTTTTCCCTGATCAGAGAGAAGGATCCAATTCAGCATCATAATAAGGAAGGTTTGAAACTCCGTCACTCTCTTTGTTCTTGTTGGGGATGTGAAAGTACCCCAACTAGGAAAAAAAGGACACTTTTATAACAATTGAACGTTTCGGAAAGTGCCGTACTCTCTTCAATTTGCGGATACACTATACAAGCCTGGGGATTTAACGAGGTGCACGTCACGTAGGTGTACGAGGGTTCGCGAAGGAGCTTGTCAAACTGGTTTTGGACAAACCCAAGATGGCGGCATTGAGCATCTGGGATTATAATGAGATGCCGACCATATTAGTATATGTAGGACTTTTAACAAATAATGTGGAATGATTGTTTCATGAGGTTGTAAGAGAGACTTGTTTTTCTTGTATGCTAATATCTTCCCCTCACAATTTGAACCTTTGTTCGGACTCCCGAGGGACACGTTTTTTGGTGAACGTTTTGAAGCCATTCAAAAAAACTCGCAGCACGTGTTTTATCGGGTTTAAAAACATGAAGCGTAAACACTACTGCTCGTTTCTTTATTCATTACATCGCTGTTTCTCAGCAATGGATACTCGATGGCCGTTGAAACGTGGTCAAAGAGAAGTGACTGATGCTGGAGAAGTGATTTTATTGCCGAGATGTGAGGTAAGCTAAAAATTTACTTTCCAGCCTTTCCTTTATTTATGTACGAGTGTATGACAACCCGGGAAGCTGAGAAGTCGCTAAATCGCGTTAAATCAGGCAAATAACTGAACAGAAAGCGAGAGTCACCAGGACAATAACGTAAGGCTTTTTGTTGAGAACTTTTGCATCTAAATATCTTTTTTAGTATTTGTTATCGGGATTGTCATACAAATCCTTAAACTTCTTCCCCTCCGAACTTGGGCCACTTGTGGATGGCTAAGGTCACTGAAGGTCAACGTTTGAGTCAACTCGTTTTACCGGTGCAACGACCCATTTTATCTTTTCCAATGTTTCTTTTATTGGTGGTAGTGTGGCCCAGTGGTTAGGGCGCTTGCCTTGAGATCCGGAAATCCTGGGTTCAAGACTCGCTCTGACCACTCGTTGAATTTGATCCTGGTAGTCCCTGGTTCAACTTCCCAGCCGCACTTGTAAATAGCCAACTAGTTTGCCTCCAGCCAGTTGGGATTCTTAACAGTTGTTGTTGTTCTGTTCTGTCGTTTCGTTGTGTTTCATTGGCCCTGAAAAGCCCCTATGGGGAGCGGTCAATTAAGTATGTATTGTATTGTATTATTGTATTGGTGTATTTCGATCCAAGGGATTAACACTTAATTGTTATAAGAGGCGTTTGCAGTCAAAGGTTCTTCATTCAGAGTCAAGACTCACCATCGTCATTGCGCGATTTGCACAGAAGTTTTCAGAGCAAAAATGGCAAGACAAGAACGATTTGAATAAGAGGAAATCTCAGGATTTGAACTTATACAAACCACGGAAGCGTGGGAGTGAGAAATAGAGAACGTGGTTGATTCCTCAAGTGGGATGATTACTTAACGATCAGGTCAGTTTCAATAATTTCAATAGTTATTTTATTTGAGTATTGCCGTTTTTTTTTTCCTTCAGTGCCGCTTAGCTAAGTAATGGGTCACGTTTAAGATTTCGAGATAAAACCAAATTTTCTCTCTTTTCATAACCAATCGAGTACTTGAGATTTCATTTCATTAAATTTTTTGCAACCTGAGCCTTAAGATTTCCTGTCTCCGATGACTTAAACAACATAATTTGTAAGCTGTGTACCGCATTTCTCTTTGGGAATCATTCTAAGTAATTTGCTGACACGGAGAACTAATATGCAAAGCAACAGCAAAGCAGATTACAAAAGTTATTGTGAGACTTGTAAGTATGCGAAATTTTCAGCAGAGTGATGTTTTTCATTTCTTTTTCAAATTGCAGTAGTTTGTGTGCTTTTAAAGACAATTTCGAATACACAATCCAGTGTTTAATTTCTCAACACGCGCTAGTAAATATTCTGCGTTAGTATGAACTAAATTCTCAACTGATTTTCTAATATTTTAAACATTCAATAGTTTCAAAATTTCGTATTCAAAGTTTAAAGATTTTTTTCATTCCACAAAGTACCGAACGTTATGAAGACATAGCGTGCTAGGCTCTTATTAACTTGATTAAACCTACTCAAGACTATTTAGATGGATGAGGATACTAATAACGTGAAGTGAAAATTGCGCCATGTGTAAAAAGGCGTTTCGTTAGCAGCCCGCAGAAGAACAAACAGCTGACACAGAACTTATGACCCGCATTGCCGTGGTAAGATTCAGAAATAATTTTCTTTACTCAATATACAAAGAAATCGGTCTCTTTTGTTATCCTTATTTGCTCTTTCACTAACTTATTTGTCGGGGTTCTGTTTTCTCTCTCTTACAGGTTTGTCACGAGCATCATCCAGATACAGATTAGGAGCAAAGCTTTATAGTTTGTATATATTTTAATAAAGGATTGAACCCTCTTATTAAACATAACTTTGTCTTTGCAAATCAGTGCATATTTGCAAGTAAAAACGTGGATGAAAATGGAAACAGTTATAATCATGAAAGATGTGATCACTGCAAAAGTTTAATAGCCCTTATAGGAGTTATCAGCGGTTTTGCTACACGAACGAGGCTAAGGGGTCATTTTGCATTGAATTGACCCTTAAGTCTCTTTTGCATGTAGTTTCAAACAAAAGAAAATGTGCCTGCAGGCTCAACTCCAATAAGGACCATTGAAAAACTCTTCGACAATTATTTCTAACTACGGCGAGTGTTTTTCAATGACCCTTTGTTGCTCCGTTTTTCATCCCATTCGCCGAATTGAAAAGGCAGTGTAATGTTTTTTTTTTTAATTTTTAAATCTGAGGGTTTAACTATTTTATAAACAGCCTTTGTTCTTATTGTTTGTAAATATTTCAATTCTGTAAGTCCTCGTTTGTAAATACCAAGATGAAAATATATTTTTTAATTGCTTGAAGGAAAACGTGTCATTGGTGTTCAATATTGTATGTGAGAAACGGTCATTCTTCCACTCGCTAACAAATAGTTGATGAATCATTGTCCGTGACCAGTGTTCATTTTGTAACGGTGACTACAAAATGCAATGGAGTTGATGCCAAAATTTCTTCTCGTTCGTGAAATAAATGTTGGAACCATTAGTTCCCCAATTATGACTTCTATTCCATTTTCATCAGTTGTTATTTCAACTTTGCGACGGCCTCCTTTATTCATCTTATCCCAAAGTTCATGCAGTAAGGTTACGATTTTGTTGTCAATTGCAGTCGTTGCAAACGGTTTGTTAAAGCGTCCATCTCCACAGCAAAAAATCTGCTGTTCGATCCGGCATTCGTTCCAACTCTGAATTGAAATAATTTTTCCATTAACCGGCCTTACTCGTGACGGTGTCCATTTTTGGCTGTATCATAAGGATGAAAAACAAACCGGTTTGACGGGTTTTTCTAGTCTACAATATTAAGGAGACCCTTTTGAATTGGCCATCATCTTGAAAACTGGTTTGGTATGGTATTTCTAACCAAGCCTTAAACACGTTTCAACTCGATGAGAGGTCCCTGTTGGGGTGCAACGCGGAGCTCCGGGCAACCCCGAGGAACTTCGAGCAAAAAGGTTCTGTGCCACTAAACCTTATAAATGAATAGAACGATCTCAATGTACTCATTTCTCATCAATCTTTCATTGAGTTAAGATGGGAAGAGAATGATGCACTGTTGTCAATTCTGTAAGAGAGCATTTAAGCGTAAGTTCAGAGATCTAGACGGTTTTCTGTTTAGTCCATAAGGAGCCAATAATAGTTAAGTTTATAGGTGTCTCTGGGGACAGCTGAAACGCACTATTTAACCGAAAAACCGATCTACCCACGGAATTTGTCCTCGCACATTCTGCAAAACCTTGTACCACAATCGTTTCTCTCTCAAAAAAGCATTTATTTATACTTGTTCAGTTTGTTTAGTCTTTTCCTGGTTTCCTTAGTCTAGATAAAATCTTCAACCAACTGGTCAGTTGCATACAGATGATCGTTTTTGCAAAATAACATAAGCAATTCCACTTTCTTTTTACGTTGGGATGTTCTCCGATTTGTAACATTGTATGCTTCGAAAATGCGTCGCCGCGTCCCCGGGTTCTCACGTCCCCTGTCCCCGCGTCCCCGTCCCACTTTTCGACACAGCCAAAAACATCCAAGCGGAAAAATTCTACAAAACCTGGAAAACGTCTTGAAAAACTCTTGTGTACTAGATTGCGCATACTGATAACTCCTTCGCCAGCCTAAAAACAATTTACACAATCAGTTCACAAAACAACAAATCTTGACGCGCCTCGCCTCAACGCTGCAAGAACGACATGGATTTTTCCACGCCAGCAGCAGGATTAATCTTGTTCACAATAACACGATTTATTCTTTTACAAACATTATTTACATTTCCCTTTTGTCTTACTCGCGAAGGCAATGTTCACTTCTATCGAGAATGCTTTTTTCATAGATCGTTTCAAAACAACTTTTTTGGATTTTGCCCCGATTATGTATTGTCGTTCGTTTGTTTAAAGAGAACTACTTCTCACAAATATCACATTGTGATAAGCGTTCTCCATTAATTCAGTAAAACGTTTGAAATGTTTGTTGGTGTGTGTTTATTGACTTAACCGAACCGTTCTGCAAATCTCAAGTGTTTTCCATGACTTAAAATTCAGAACCATTTTAAAGAAAGTCTTGTGAGATATTTTGCCTTCTCCATCGAATACTGCATGCTCACAAGTGAAGTCCATAAGCCTTAGTTTGTCGAGGCGTGTGGTTCAGGCCCCCTTTTGTGTTTGTGCACTCGTTGTGACGAGAGTTGTGTTCTTAAATAAAACTGGGCCTGTTTGTCGGCCTCTTCGGCGTGAAATGGTTTTATTTCAAATTAAGAAGCTCTTCGAGAACTACTCTACTTGTCTTCGAACAATTTGATGAAGATACTGGTGTCGAGTTTTATTACAGCTCATCAAACTCATGCTAACTTCAATGTAGTTTTCATTTTATTATAGTTACGTATGCAGCCATTTGTGTCAGTGAAATAAACTGTTTTCCACATTAATAAAATTAATGCCTGGCGTGATTGATGTGTCTTGTGCGGGCTTGCCAAGGTATGCTCTCAAAACCCCTTTTGTTGTCCTTCTGTTCAGATTTTATCCATTTGTCGCCAACACAACCAGTTTTACACTCTTTTCCAAAAGTTAATGTAAACTGATGTCTTTGCTTTCTCATTGGTCGTTTACCTTTATATTTGGGATACCATCAGGATGGCTGGGCGGAACCGTAACAGAAGCACAAAACACACATCTCTCATGAATACAACCTCATTAAACATTCATCCAGATTAAAAATCCCACAGATACCTATATGCCCGGCATCTCAATATAACGCCTAAAGCTCATTGCCGCCATCTTGAATTTGTTCAAAATCGGTTTGACCAGGTCCTTCTCGGTCAACACTCGTGGCCATTTCTGAAACTGACAGTCCCTTTTTTATTCAATTTACACGACGTACAATCTACTTCAGACATTTTAAAGGTAAAGGGAAGATTCAGAATAGGCGAGGCAAAGAGTTAAACCCTGATCGATGGCTCCTCATTGTAGTCTCTGATACCCACTAAACTAACGAGTCAAGCTCACGGAAAGTCGAATTTTTAGAGTATTGACAAAATGGTACTCAGGAAAACAAGTGAAAGCTAACCATCTTCAAAGTGGCTTTTAAACCTTAACACTGTAGATCAGCGCGGTTTAGCTTAGAAACGCTATTTCTTGTTGAACTAAAGCTCTAATTCTGCCTGTTTTCATTCTTTTTACAGAGGTAAGCTTGTCATATTAAGTTGGGATATTGCGTCGTGTAATCGTTACGCAATGTCCAATGTCATTTTAAGGGATGGCCGCGAGTGTTGACTGTCCTTCGCGAGCCCCTTGTACACCAACGTGACTTGCGTCTCGTTAAATCCCCAGGCTCATAGCCGCCATCTTGAATTATGCCGAGTGGCCGCCATTTTGAATGAATTGTCCCAGTCATCCGTTACATACCACTCAAAATAAAACCTTAAAAGCTACCAGCTGAGCCACCCGAATATATCTCTTTGTCAAATAGCATATTATTAACCGAGGATATCGAAACTTTGCGAGTAAAAGAAAAATACCTTTTGAAATCCATCTGTTAACTCTTTCCAGAGATTGTTTTTCTCTTCAAGAAACTGTGCTTCCTTTTCTTTCACAACCTTGTCAAGCTGAAACGGGACAATAAACGTAACGCCAGTCAATAATATAAACACTTCATTTAAGTCCATAGGTTATAATGTGGAGATAAGAAGTCAACTCAAATACTGGTGTTCGGCTTTTTCTTTATAAGAGGGAAATTCCAGGCAAAGTTGTCGAGCAAGTTGAGTAGAGAACATTAACAAACTACATGTATATCCACTCAAGAGAAAAATTCGAGTTTCATTCCTGAACAAAAGCAACAACGATTTAACCAAATGTTAAGCTTTAATTCATTTAGATCACCTGTGATTTTGAGGCTCCTACCACTTGAAAATAATAATCCACTCAAAAACACGCATCCGTAAAAAAAGCAAACGATTTTTTCACAGAAAGAACTTCTTCCACCAAATTTGAGCTACTCGTTGAGCTACCTTTTTTGTCGAGCTGCAAGATGTCTTGTTAAAAACGTGAAAGCTCTTGACGCGTTGATTCAATTCACAATACCGCTTCGCCTGGCACCATGCAGGTCGATCCAAGTTTTAAGCTTTTCATGAGAAAAATCCTTTGCTTTTCCTCTTATCACTCAAATATTCACCTTCCGGAGTATGTACAGTAGTTCTTCATTCTTTATAGCATTTTAGCGAATGCAAGGCGAATATACTAAAAGACAAACTTTGAAGAAGACGAAGTTGTTTAACCAACTGAATGTGGAAGCGATGCGTTCAACCAATCAGGAGCGAGTACTTTTGGCGCTCGACCACAAGCAAAAATTAACCAAAAAAAAATGCCCTCTTCATTGACCCATCAGCATTCAGTAATTTTGCCCTGTATGTTATTATGATAATAACTGAAAAAGTGTCTGACAGTTTGGTTTTCTTTTTTAATGTTGACGGTTTCGTCTTCATATTGTTTTACAAATGCCCAAATTTTTAACCTGGTCATACAGCTTGGTTTTGAGAAAAAGGCCTTTGAAATGTCTAGTTTCCAGTCCCCCGTCCAGGAGCTCCGTCACTATATTTAGCATTTTCCCCTGATTTGCATTTATCTGTTAGGTGAAATTACATTTTACATCAATTGAAATGATTAACACTTCACAAGAGACATCCTGTTGCTTTAATTTCACATATTTCAAAAACTTGATCATTTTCTTCGGAAAACTGTGGTAAGACACCTTAAATGCAAGTTCAGAACATCACTCGAGCCAAAAAATCACGAAATGCACTCACGCTCGTACGCTTTTCTATTCTTATGTCATTTTATGGCTGGACATAAGTGTGCTCTAACTGTCGATCAAACACAAACATCTACCTTGCTCGACCACGCATCTGCTTCTTCCATCTTCTTCTTAAAGCTTTCTCTCAGTTGCTCTATGCGATTATGATGAGCAGAAATCATCATATCTCTTTCCTGCTTCAGGGAAGTCACTTCATCTTTAGCTTTTGTCAAGGACTCCTTTAAAGCTCCCATTTCCACAGCTGTGTTTGTACTTTTTTCTTCTTCATCACTTTCTTTTTTTGTAAATTCTGCAATGCGCTCCTCAAGGTTTTTACAGTTATCAAACAACTGCTGAATTTGATTCTCTTTCAAAAGCAAGTTTTCCTCTTTCTTATCTATTTCTTGATGAAAGGCTTTTGCTTGACTCTGTAATTTTTCTTTATAACTGTTTAAATCATTGGAATTGGACCTGTCAAGAAAAAAGTACGTAAACGATTTATCTTGAAATTACATTGAAAGGTTTTAAGGAGACCGCGTATGTCAGAGCCAGTAAGACGTTCACAATGTGGAATAAATCGTGTCCAAAGTCTTGAATTTTGGTTTTGTTGTAAAAAATGCCTATGTTCTTAACACGGGACACGTGTTTTTCTAAATTAAAAAAAAACTATAACATTCGCATTGCCACTACATCGTCCGTGCCTCAGCATACAAGAATAGGGAGCTTAAGGACGCGACGCTTTTGAGACGCGGTCGGCAACTGGAAATGAACATTTCGCATGCCAGGACAGTAGATTTTTAACCTAATCAATGGAGCAATATAAAGGCGGTAGTGACAAGACAAGTTAAAATGGGTAACAGCTCACTTCCCGTTGCCCTCTGCGGCTCAAAAACGTCGCATGCTTAAAGGGCCCATAGACGGATTTTTCGCGCGTTGCTAAGGAAATGAAATGTTACTTTCGGTGACTCACGTCATCATATCGTGAGCTGACCAGAAAACCCACTCACAAGCAAAAATCACCACACGAACAGTTGTTTGCATGGAAGGTTTTCCCTCGTCCTCGCGCTCGTTCTCAGATCAACTGCGCATGCCTAAAAGAACTGACTTCCGGTTTGAGAAAAAGCCAAATTTCTGGCGGTCTTTAAATTGAATTATTTTTTAATATAGCAAAGCTTTGATTTTTTCAAATCGTCTTTTTGAAAATGTTATGGGTATTTCAGTACGTTTATCTCTTTAAAAAGAACATTTTTCAAAATAAAAGGAAACCCATGCTTGGCTGGATGCAAAAACGAATAAAAATTATCAAACCATTGATTAAATACCCAAATTGTGTAGCTCGTAGAGAAATTAAGCGTTTTCTTTTATTGGTCACGTGACCACGGGCGTGACATGATGACGTCATATTTAGGATCATTGGTCTACAACAGTTGGAAACTGACCAAAATAATGCCAAATTCTCTCAAATTACTTAACCATTACATCCTTAGCAAAGCACCCCAAACAACACGTCAGTAGGCCCTTAAATTTCCTACTATGTTGAAATTACTCCACGAGCATGCATTGGATATGAAACGGTAAATAGTCAACAAGGCCTTTAACGCTGAGTTGGCTATAACCCAACAAGACTGCATGGAATTGTTTTACGTAAATTCATTGAAATCTGATCTGTTTCAATTTCATAAAACCCCCGCCGCCACCACAATCAATTTCCATATAACATCATACGGTACATGAGCTGAGTACCAAGATGCAGTGAGACAATCAGAACGCTACAAACGCAACATCCCGGATAATTGAAAATTTAACACGCCCGAAGGGCATATTTACCTCGAGGTGCGGGCCACGGACGAAAGATGAACCACACGTAGGGCCATAGGATTTGAATTGGGTACAACATTGAGTTAGCCGAATTGGTCTATTGCACAAAAGACTTACTTCACGAGTTCTTTGTAACATATTATTTCACTGTTGCATGAATCATTCTGTTCCTTTGCTCTCTGCAAGTCTTTTTCTTGTTCGATAACTTTCCTTTCCAGATGGACGCATTTTGCCCTCATCTCCTGAGCTAAAGCTTCAGATTTGCTTAAGGCTTCCTCCAATCTCTTCTTTACATTCTCACACTGCAAACATCAGGGTACATGTAACCGAGAAAAATACATTCAATGGGGAACATTAGATGGGGTCATAAAAAGGGAAATGACAACAATATTTTTAAACAGCTTGCTGGATGTGTTAAAAGTTTGTTTTAACCTTTTTATTGATGCCTTTTCCGACTAAATATACATGTACTTATAGTCTAACGACATTTGTATGGAATTCTGTGTGATCTTTGACAGCTCATTTCCCTCGAACCAGAGGCCTGTTAATTGGAAAACAGTACTGGACAAAAAAATAACGACTATCATCCCCTTAAGTTTAAAGTCTCAGTTTTCCTTCATTTGGCGTTTTAAGAAGAAAAAGTGTAAACCATTTAGGGAAGAGGCACAAAAAACTTTCCTCAAGCAGAAAGAAATTAGTGCAAATCTTTTATTAGATAGATATGGAACACCATGTATGGTCTTTGCGGCATACCTGGTAGCATTTGTACACTACAATTAAATGAATGAAATTAAATGAATGAAAAACTTAGGAATAATCATTGTATGCTCTCTCGCTTTTTCACTTACCTTCTTTAAATTGTCCATTAGCCCATGATTTTCCTCAGTGAATTTCTTGCATATGAGAGATGCATCGGTTGAAACATTTGCAATGTGTTCTAAAACAACTCGATTATTTTCTTGAACAAATAGTTTCAAATTATTCAGAGCTGTCCTCTGCATTTGAAGGTCCACCTGAGATCTTGAAATAAACTTTACAAGATCATTCATTTTTGACTGTGTTTGAACTAGTTTGTTTTCCATGCCATGCAAATCAAACTTTAAATCATTGTTCTGGTTTTTTAGCTCCTCAATCTGTTCTTGTTTTGAGGTCAACTCTACCACCAGAATATTTGTCCTACAAATTTAAAAAAGGGGAACAAGAGCAACAACATCAGATGTACAGCTGTATTCATCAATCACACCAGTAAAAGGGGGCATAGTTTTTTAGTGGATGTAGGGGTTGTTAACCCACTGATTCTTAAACCACCCACAATTGACGGGTAAAATTGTCTGGCATTTGACACAGTAAAATCTTAAGTCTCACTCGTAGACGTCAATGGGCTAAATTGCCCGTGTGACCAAATATTGAATTCTCATTTTTCTTTAGATTTCAAAACTATGTTAACTAAACACTAAGTGACCAAAATTTTAAGCCTTGATTTCAAAAAGACACCTGTTCATTTTAATAACTAGAATTTTCCTATTTTTTGTTAATGGTTCGTCATTATTTACTTTAAGATCTTGAGAGAGCTGGAGAGAGCTGGATCGAGGAGAAAATGATGTTAAAGACTCACTAGTTTATGAAGTTAATTATGTATTTCAGTTACAGAATTAATATGCAGAACAGGACTATTGGGCTTTCAGACTTTTGAACTTTCGTTTTTCATATACACAGTATAATAAGCTGCATTTGGACCCTGAAGTTTTGAGCCAGTTAGCCTTTGAAGTCACTTTTCCCTGGTTCCAGCACTATGTTGTCCAATTTGTCTGTTTTGAACTCCAGTAATGGCGGACTGTGAAATCCAAAATTTACACTCTAAGTAAACAGCCTTTGGTTAAAATTCAAATCTCAAAATTTTGTCTGTCAGATGTTACAAAATGTAAGCAAACACACTTTCAAAATCTGATGAAAAAAAAGGAAATGATTTTTTCAAAGGAAAAAACAACAACAACAACAACAGCAACAACAGATGCATCCATCAATCACACCATTAAAGGGGACTTTTTTTTTTGTTAGAGGGTTGTAAAATTTATTAACCTTTTCCAATCGGCAAGAGTGACTTTTATAGGTTTTTACTCTCCCCTAACCCCAGACAATTTTACTCGTCAATAGGGGCTCCCTCCGCCCAGTTAACTGGGCTCTGGTACAGTCATGTTACTGCCTTAAAACCACCTTGATCAGTAGTTGAATGTCAGTCGCAGTGTTACGGCTGAAAATAGCACAGCAAATGCCCCCCCCCCCCCCCCAACTAAGTTTGTGGTTAAAATAATGTTCAACAACTACAAAAATAGTGTTCAAAAAAGTGTGAGTTTGCTATTGTTAGTACACTCCTAAAAATTAATGCTTTGATATGAATAATTATTACCAGTCTGAGAGCAATTTAATGCTGAAGCAATAACACAACACTTTCTTATATTTAAGAAACGAAATATATGTGATTCATTCATTACATACTGTATATCATTTCATTCGTTGTTTCATTCATCACGGGAACATTAGAGCCCACAATTGACAAATGACCAGCTCCAAACATCAGAGGCTTCATATCTCTGTTGGTTGGAGGGTCAAACTGGCATCGCGAGGTCACGGGTTCAAACCCTGTTGATGTCCTGAAATTTTCAGGCTTATCTAGTACGCAATTGCTTAAATTGCATTCATGAATGCAAGGATCAGAACGTCATTTCGTCAACTGGGAGTGTCCTTAAAGGCATTTGAGGTGCAAATGGGTTAATTAGTTAAGGTTATCAACATTGTAATTTGCCTCATGCAAATTGTAAATTATTGTGGATAGGTATTTTTGCCAATACCTTTGCTCACTCGCTTGCAATGCCCTTGACAGTTTATCACTTTCCTCCTCCATACTTGCCACTTTAATCTTAAGTTGTTCCTCTCGTTTAATACTCCCTTTATAATACTCCATTTGCCTCTCAGCCTCCCTCACTCTTTCTTCCAAAGCTTTCATTTCATTGTGAATAAGGTAGCTCACACCACAGAACTGACATACAGTATCATCTCTCTTCATCTGTTGAATTTCTTTAGGGAGGGGGTGCTCAGGAATAAATCGTCCAATTGATTGGTCTTCCATCATGTGAATTGAGATAATGGTAACTTCTGGAAAACAAAATGACTAGCACACGTGGTCTGAAATAGGAAAACAAAACATAAAAGGTAAAAAGTTCTTGACTATCTCATGCAAATTCAAGTGAAGAGTCGAGTACCTCTGGGAATAGAATACCAGCAGTCCATCTTTTGTCACTTAGTTAGTCAAGCGCAAGGAGAAGGGAGGCAGGAAAAAATGACTGCACGAAATCGGGATTCAAGGAGGAGTGAGCTAAAACACTGGGCATCAAGATTATATTGGACGGGGGGATTAGGTAATTAGATTTGGAATTCATATTAAAAAATTGATCAGCCGTGAAAGGTCAAATTTCCTGTCCGTAGTCCCTCTATTCACTCACTCCTCCTCAAATCCAGATTTTGAGTGGCCATTTTTTTCATGCTTGGCTAACTAAGTGATGAAAAAGGGTCTGCTTGAAGTCTACTCTGGGAAAGCTTATCAGAACCTCATCAATCAAACATCAACAGGGCATTTCACATGTTCACTGACACGTTGGACAACATGTTTGGAGATAGCATTTGTTAGCACCCATTGAACAACAAAATGCCAAAAAAAAAGTTGGCAAAAGTTTTTAATTTTCTATATTTCTGTACAATTCCTAAATGGTCATTGGTGCTCTCTACTACATATAGTCGCCAATGCTTACTCAACTTAAGTGTGATAAGTTTCAAGTTTACTTTAAATTAAATTTCATTTTATTTCCCCCTTAATGTACAGTATCAAGCTTATTTGTTTCCCTGATACAGGTACATGTAGCTTACAGTGTACCATGAATAGAAGAAAACAGGAGAGCGCAAATTTTTTTTTATGTCATGCAAGGATCGAAACCATGGGTTGGATTTCTGTGGACAAGATAAGACTAAGTTTCCAGAACTCAAACTAGTGCTAATGGTAAAATGTTGCGGCCTATTGGAGTCAATCCTGTGTACAACGGTCACCCTTGGGAAATGGTAAGGTGACATCATATACAGGGTCACCAATATAATTATACGGGACGTCAGT
>NC_090888.1:27159643-27167143 GCF_036669925.1 Montipora capricornis | reverse complement strand
AAGTCAAGACTTGATGTCTAGAAATGAATGAAGCACTGTACACTGTTGTTTTACTGCAGCACTTGTCTTTTTCAGTGATTTTTTTAAGGCAGAGGTTGTCAACACCATTCTTCTCTAGCGATCTAGAAATGATTGCATGGGTTTGCAAAACATGCAGTTTTGTAATTTAAAATCAAGATGTTTGTTATACTGTAGGTGATAACTCCTGTAAGATCAGTTACCGTTGGGGCATTTTAGTTGCTCCACTGATTACTTTTTTGCCATTCTGGATCTTATCCAGTTCAGTGGCCTTGATGCATCAATCAATCATTTCTACCCATGAATAATAAATAAATAAGTGTTATAAATGAGAAGAAGTTTCTGTTCTGTTTTCAGGCTAGTTTAACTAAATACCCAAACTTGTATAAATTTAACACAACTAGAATACTTGTGTGGAAACTCTTGTTACATGAAAATTTCTAGTCTCTTTTGTCCTATAATGCTGAAATCTAATGATCAAGATTTATTGGGAAGATGTCATTGACGTCACTCATTGTCATCAATTTGCCAACCACAGCCTCATTGGCTGTTGAAACAAAGGGTCTTTTGTTCCTGTGGTTGGCTAATTTGAATAACAAGTTAGAGCAATGTTTGTAAACAGATATCTTCCCTATCCTGAGTTTGGTCATATTACTTCAAGCTTGTCTTGTACAATGTCTAAACCTGAGCCCCAAATGGCATGAATCATTATCATTTCTAGTGGCTTATCAGCATGGTTTATTTACAGATTTTGGCGCTTGAATCCATCAAAAGTTGCAAGCTTACAGAACAGCTGGGATGTTGCCATCTCTGTTGCCTCGGAAGAATACAAACACAGAATGGTATGAGTGTTTAATAGTGGTAATTGTCACATTGTCTCTTGAAGTTAACCCTTTTACCCCCAATAGTGTCACTCATAGATTTTATTCTGTCTGATGCCAGACGATTTATACTGACATCAATGGGGCCCCTACACCTACATGGAGAGGGGTATTCAAATGAGATCAGGACAAACTCGCACCAACAAGTTCGTATCAGCCTCCATACATTTCTCCTTTTGCATTTACATAAGACTGGGCTGACAATGAACTCAGACCAGTCTGACTTTGTCTTGGTTGCTGGACCGAGATGACAAACTCTCGTACTGGTCTGAGTTTGTACTGGTCTCATGTAAATGATCTAACAAATCTCAGACCGGGTCCAGAAAATTCAAGCCTGTTTGCTTTTGGGTCAGCGTTACTCTTGAGATTGCATATTTTTTTTAGTTTCCCTTGACAATGGCGCCAAGATGTCACCGAAACGTTGGACTCTTTTATCGGTAGTTTTTGCCTGTTTATGTTTATCTAAATCGTTGTTGATTGTAATGGAATTAATTGAATTAATTCATGTAATTGCCAAAACACAGTGAAACTTATATTAACATTAATAGTACTTTGATTAGAGTTTATTTCTGCCCGTTAGCCACAGCTGTGGGAGAAGTACAGATACCACAGGCAGAGAAAACATACCCTTAAAAATTATATGTCATTTTCCAAGGTTGCAAAAGCAATTAGTTACTATTAGTTGATAACCGCCAAACCGAATCCAGATACCTCTTTCTGTATCTCCCCGATATCTATCTAGACTGTGATTCAAGAGGGAAAACCACTTTCACCAAAAGAATTATTTTTGGCGACCTAAATAGTATTTTATGTTTGTTTTTCGTTAGCACAATATTTGCTGTGATAACTGCCATTCTCACGTTGCTATGGCACTAAATACTATGCAGTACAACAAATCGTCATCGTGGAACATGGTTAAGTTGTGTTTCTACATGCTGATCTATGGAAAATTTACCAGGTAATTACATGTAAGAACAAGCTGAACACAGTTTTATGAAAATTGAGCAGTTTTTAAAATTATATTCACTACCACCGATCTTTTGTGGGAGAAATTGAAGAGAAGAAAAGAAACGCATCTTCCTGATGTACCAGTTGCTTTAATGAGATGATTTCCTACACATATTTATGTTTCCTATGCTAGCGAAACTACTTCATGTGTGTGGGCGTCAATCAACTTCACATGTGTAGGCGAAAAGACCGATAACGGTTAATCCACTATAAATTGGGTTGGTCAATATCATCTAGTCATTGCTATCACCGATGTTATGAAATATGTTAAAAGAATTAATTATATGTGTTTTTTTCTGGCTTGTACTATTTACTAATTATGATTTTTTCATTGTTATTATTATTAGCAGCATTTCAAACGCAATGCATATGTTTTTGCTCATTGTGTTTTATAAAACAAAAGTAGTACCCACACTCTCATTGGTGAATAGCTGTGTTCAGATGAAAGTATGTAAACACGGCTGTAACATCACATGAATGTTGATTGGTTATGTGTTGTCAGAAGCGCGTTTTGATTGGCTGGTAGGAAATATGAGCGTGTATCAATCAAGAAATTAAAAAAAAAAACAGCATTTTCCTTCATTTGCCGAATTATTTTTAACAAGTATTTTATAAAAGCAATAGAGGACTTTTTCCGTGTTTACATAGCCTCATCTAAACACTCGAGGGAGAATTCGAGACAGTTTGTTGAGACAACTGTCTCGATTTCTCCCAACTCCCCTTGGTGTTTAGATGAGGCTATGTAAACACGGAAAAAGTCCATTGCCCAATCTAATGTTAAAATGTAATGCAAGTGCTTTGTTCATAGTGGAAGTGCGCTTAGCTATCAAGTTACTTTACAGACACTCCACTTTCAAATTTTTCCACTCCAAATTTTCGAAATTAGAAGGGAATGCTGAAGATTGTAATTGCAAGCGATCATCGCAGTTATGAAGAATTTAAGTCGGAATACACCAGGGCCCGGTTGTTTGAAAGACGGGTAACCTAATCCAGGATTAGCGTAAACTTTGGTTTCATTTTTTCAACTTTTTGGTGAAGATTTCTTTTGCTTATTTTTGTTTTTCAAGATTGACTTCCTCTCATGTTAATAAGTCTTGCCGAATATCAGCGTGGAACAGCATTTGGGAGTAGAGAAATAAACTCCTTGGTTAATTTTTAATCTGGGATTAGCATTAACAACTGGGCCTTCGAGTAACAACTGGACTAAAACCTAGTACCAAGATTATAAACATCGTAGTGCAAACTTCTGTACGACTGTTTTAAATATCTTGTCAAAAAAATCATTTCTAGCAACACCAAACGTCAAAAACAACTGTTGAACTTCGTAAGAAACACTTGAAAGTACTGGTGAAATGAAACTGATGATGAAATTTTACCTGTGTTTGCACAATTTCTCTGAACGTTGAAATTTAATTTTTCTCGTTCCCATGGGAAATTGTTTTCGGTGTTATTTCAAGGAAATATTTATATCTTTAGCTTTCAGGAAATGTAAAAAGGACTGTAAAATACTTAAAATTATTCTGGTACCAGATTTTTGTCCACTAAAAACTGAAATTGCTCGATTTTCTATCAGATTTCGTCTTAACACTTTTATTCCCAAAATCGAAACGTTCATTCTCCTAACTAGTACCATATATTTCTGTGTTGGGTAGTCATGAGAATCAGGTATTATATCTATATCACCCCCCTTAAGCTAATAATTATCTTCATTCCCAATACCGGTCTGGCTGACATTTCATCGAAATGTGAGGAGAATTTATATGCTAATACTCATGGGGGTCAAGAATACTAAAATGTTTAATGTTTTGAGTTACCTGAAGTAATGAAGGACAAAAGCAAAAAGAATACCATTTGCGTTTATCGTAACATTTCCAAGATCGACACATTCATTCTCCTACTTAGTATCATAGATTTCTGTTTTGTGTAGTCATGAGAATTTGGCGTTATACCAAGGTCACACCTCTTAATTAAGCTGATAAGCATCTTCATTCTCAATACCTATCTGACTGACATATCATTAAAATGTGAGGAGAATTTACCTGAAGTAATGAAGGACAAAAGCAAAGAGAATGCCATTTGGGTTTATCATAATATTAAAGATGTCAAATTAACTGTATTTTTTACTTGCTCTTTCAGTTTTGGTGCATTCCTGAAGACGTGGCTTCCGTTTACCATACTTGTTGCTGGAATCGTACTCCTAGTTGTTCTGCTGTGAACATTAAGCACAATTTCGTCACTGTAACAGGGAAAAACAGATGTTCTTACAGCTCACACCGAAAAGCAGCCGCTGTTTCTTCACTGGAAGAGACGTTAGGGACTTCGATCTTTTCAGTCATGTTTTTCCGTTGTAGCTACAAAATATTAGTCTTCCACGCTGCCTCTTTGTGTGTCACCAACAGAACGAACTCAATATTCTTCCTCTTTGCGTAACGACGCAAAAAGGGCTCCGAGGAAGAGTAATATTTCAGTTCCTAGATGAAGCAGCAAAACATAAAAAAACCCGAAAAGCCATCGTCATCTTCGTCGCTAACCTTCGGTCATCGTCGTTAAGTCTACGTTATTTAGGAGCTTATGCAGGGAAGACGACGGCGACGGCTGCGAGATCGTGACTTCAAAATGTAACTCTCTCGTGTGGCACGGTTAATTTTGTGAAAATCATTGTCGCTGCGGCAGAATTTTGTCGCTGCGATCAGTTGCACGATACCCTGCGAGCAGAGTCTCTTTCGATCTTCCTAGATAAGTCGGGAAGAGGAAAGTAGTCTCTGCTCGCCGCCTCCACATTCTTTGATTTGCCGCTCATCCAAAAAATTGGATGAGTCAGTCCATTTTCGACTTGTCAAACCTGTTTTTTTAATTTTTGCTCATGATCAATCGCCACGCGTCATCAATATTTTGAAATTTACGACAGCGTGGCAATTTTAACAGTTAGAATTCCCATGAGTTTTTCCTATGTGTATCGGTTACAGAAACTTGTGTGACAGAAACCTATAAATTTTTCAGTAAAAAAATGAAATGGCATTTTAAGAGTATGGACTATTTTGAGTTTCCAATGAAATGATTCCTTGATTGTTGTGTGTTTGCCAGAGCTGTTGGAAAATATCCCGATTGTTTGTTTTCGTCACAGTGTGCTTTTGTGGCTACAGATCACGCATGACTGACACCGAATACATTTAAATTTTTAACGCGTGCTCAATGCGAAATGTGGAGGCTGCGAGCAGAGTCTTCTTTCCTCTCCCCGAATTATCTAGGAAGATCGAAAGAGACTCTGCTCGTAGGGTAGTTGCACGAATTCAAACCAAGAGAAATTCGTGCGACTGATCGCAACGACAAAATTTGCGAAAGCAGTTTTGTCGCACCGTGTGTAAACTTCCGGCAACAAGTCGTTGCGACAAAATGTAAATGAACCAATGAGAGAGCGTCATATGGTCCGCCATAGTGGATAAGCCTTTTTCGATACATTAAAATCCAGCTTGAAAGTGAGGCAATGAGGACAAAGACAAAGGAAACTGGATCATATGTAAATATGTTTTACATTCATTCCAACATGTTTCTATTGTTTTTGTCCTCACTGCCTCACAATCAAGCTGAATATTTGATATTTCGAAAATGGCCTATTAGAAAACTGGTTCACATTCCCCCTTATACTCCGTGTGCATAGAACAGGCGCCGTGTCGCAGCGGTACACACGGAGCGACCTGTCGCAAAGACCTGTCTCAGCGACTTGTCGCCTAGTTTGTCTCGGCCTTAAATGTAGTTGATTCGCGTCGTTTGGGAGTTTAAAAAAAGCACGACGGCTACTAAAGACGACAACGTCACTTCAAAATATAAATTTTAAGCTATTCCAAGTATTCCATGATTATTCCATCTTGTTTATATTATACAATATGGGCAAAGTATCCTATAAATGGATTAGTACGAACGGATTTTAAGTAAAGACTGAGACTGAAAGATTCACCGCAGTTTGCCCACGTTGTCGTCAAAATCTTGAATTTGATCATTTCACGTAGTAGTTTCATTGACGAGTACGTGAGAGAAATGTTCTAAAATGCGTGCCGCACGTGCAGCACGATCACTTTTGTTCTTTTAACCAAATATTACTGCTTTTTGGCGTTGTTGTTGCCGTAGCCGTCGTCGTGTCTTAAACGCCCTGTTAGGGACCTTAAGCAAGGAAGACGACGACGGCTACGAGAACTTTGTCTAAAAATATTATTTCCTGTTACTGTAATAATTTTGCGATTGCTCCAAGTCGCTTGGCAAAAAGAATATAAATCCACATTGCAAGAATAAAATTGGTGAGAACGGTGTGGATATGTAGAGAGAAAATTGAAAATTGATCGTCAGGTGCTCTCGTCCTCCACATGACCTCAAATTTGATCATTTCACGTCGTTGTCAAGACGAGAACGGCAAAGAAATGTATCAAAATGTAAAACGCACGTGCAGAGCGTGCAGAACTATTGTTTTTGCTAATTAAACCTATTGTTTTGTTGCATTCTCGTAGCCGTCGTCGTCGTCCTTGCTTAAGCTCCCTGTTGTCAGGACGAGGACGGCCAAGAAACGAACCAAAATGCAAAACAAACGTGCAGGGCGTGCAGAGCCATTGGTTTTGTTAATAAAGCCTTTTTTTTTTTTGGCGTTTTCGTAGCCGTCGTCGTCGCCTTTGTGTAAGCTCCCTATTGTGGTGATCGCCATCATTATCAGTAGCGTATTTTACTATCGACCTCAGACGTCCGTGGACAAGGGCTTTCTTTCAGCCCACTTCACGAACCGTTGAATTCAGTTTGCAGTTAAAAAATTCTGATCACGTGATAACATTTTTTGTGGCTCTGTGGTTTCGAAAATACTGATCTCGTGACGCTATTTTCTGTTGCTCTCCTCAAACAGGGTTCTTACAGGTCATGGAAAACCTGGAAAGTCATGGAATTGAATATTTCAGTTTCCAGGCCTGGAAAGTAATGGAATTTAATTGTCAGTCATGGAAAGTCATAGAAAATTATAGTTACGTGTGGTACGTAAATTATTGCAGAAGTGGAAGCAAGGACAAAATAAAATGCAGACGAGTTATGTCAGACAAGGACGATTTTGACAATTTTCGAAACTAGCAGCTAAACTTTAGGTCATGGAAAACTGCAAAAAGTCATGGAAAAGGTCATTAAAAGTCATGGAATTTGAAAAACTCTTAACCCTGTCAAAGGAAAAAACGCGAAACGATGTTGACGGCGAGTAAAACCGGTCGAAGCTATTACGGTAACCCAGGAAAAGCCTTGTCCGTGCGGTTTTTTTTTCTTTTCTCGGCCGTGGGAAGAACGAAGGACCAGTGCCACGTGGTGGGTATTTTCAAAACCGCAGAGCCACAAAAAATGTTATCACGTGATCAGATTTTTTCAACCGCAGACTGAAATCAACAGTCCGTGAAGTGTGATGAAAGAAAGCCCTTGTCGACGGACGTCTGAGGTCGACAGTAGGTTATTTGTCATGGGAGGCTTGGCAAGTGAGTAATTCTACCTCCCCGCTGCAAACTTGTCAATGGCTCTAATGGAGTCAGCTTTTAAAGAAACTATTTTGCAGTGTCTGTAGGTGTTTTAAACACAAGAA
>NC_090888.1:27129643-27149643 GCF_036669925.1 Montipora capricornis | reverse complement strand
TTCCCATAGCGGCCCTTGGCTCGGTAAACGTCAATATCTGTGTCGTTTTCAACTTGAAATAGCATGTGGCTCATATTTCCGTCTACGCTTTCCTGAAAGAAAAATAACAATACAAAGAATTACGTAGATTGCGAGACCTCTTTCACTAGTGCATTGAAAAGGTCTAGTATTGTATTTTGAACTCTTGATCAGTAGCGACCTTTAAGTCATGAACAAGTGAAACTGTCAAACTTAGTACCCTTGCAAATGGTGTCAAGATGACTCCGAAACGTCGGCTACTAACTTTAACAGTATTCGCTTATTATATTTTAGGAAAGGATGTCAACATCCTTAAAATGCTACACCATCTTCATTGCACGATCACATCTCCCAGACCGCTCAGAGGAGGTCAAATACTAGTTTAGTAACTCCTCTTTCCAAAACGCGCTATACCAAGGTTGGCAGACGTAGGTCTGGCAACTTTTCAGTCTCTCAGTTCTCTCCTTCGACCGTCTGTAAATTTCCATTATTATTCTATTCAGAATGGCAAATTACACGAGCCATACCGATTTCAGTGTGGCATGTTTCAGTAAATGCCTCGGGATCATTTCACCTTCAAGATCTGTGTAAATACACTTCGTTGTGGATTTTCCGTTTTCTGGAACGATGAAGTACTTTCTATGCTGTAAGATGAAGAATAATAGCGTTTCAATCACATCATCAAACTATTAAACATCCTATATTGTATATTGCGGTTCCAACCGGCCCACATTCATCCGTCGGGCAATGGATGAAAACCACTTTTATCAGTGCTACACTCAATTCAACGGATTCAACCAGTTTAGACCGACTAACGGCAGTAAGCTACCATTGTTTCCATTGTAAATCACGCCTGATTTGACACTGACTATTTCGTATTTTTTATTCAAGAAGTTTCGGCTGGTGGTAAAGCCTTTGTGAGCCTTCGAGATTCAAAGAGCAGCTAGTCGAACGTGCGCTGAGGAAAATTCCGCGTGAAGTTTTAAGTAAAACGTAGCGCAAGACTTGTGAGCGTGCAAAAGACATGCAGACTTCCGGGATGGCAAGAAAAGAAGTCTCCAAGTCTACAAGACGAAGAAGAAGACGAAGAAGAAGAAGAAGAGGAAGAACGCAAATTTCCGTTTCGTTAACGGTCGTTGCTAATTGGACGAGACAGAACAATTTTCACTGTTAAGTTTGTCCTTTACAAATGAGGAAAAACACTTAACCTAGGACTAGCTTAGCAGCGTATGTCACTTAGAATGTGGAAAAAAAACTTAGATAAAACCTAAAAAAGAAAAAAACAATTAGAAAAATCAAATGGATGATGTTGAACTCTGTTCAATGAATGAAGAACACATGCACTTAACCACTACATTTCCGAGAAAACTCTCCAGGTATGGCAATGTTAATGAAGCTAACCTTAACAAGTTATTGAAAGGTAACCGAATAAAAAGCGTGGTTATTAAGAATTGCAACGACCGTCAAAAATTGCAACGAGCGTTTTCAAAACGGAAATTAGCGGCGCCAACCCCGGCGGTCTGCTTTCAAAATGCTAGACTTGTGTTCTGAACATTTAGCCTTTGCTGCCAAAAAAACGCCGACTCTGCAGGCTAGTTTGGACTTCAACTGTTACAACCTCTTTCACAAAATATATGGTATTATGTTGCCCTTCGGCAAGAAATAAATCCCTACGAAGTCGACTGCCAGTCTTTTTATTGGAACTTTCGTCTATGTCATACCGTCGTTTATACTGCCAATGGGAAAATGAAGATACATATGCACATTTCGAATTTGCTTTTCAAGTTTTTAATTAAGTTTACGCAAAAAAAAAACAAAAAAAAACAATTGCCTATTTCATATTGCGTGTTCCCAAGAGCATTTGAAAACAATGGTTTATGCAAAGTTTGGGGGGCAAAGAAAGTGCATGGAAAATGTGAAAATGGTCAATAAATGCATTCATGGCTTTTTTTCGTTTTACACCACAGTCTTAAATGGGAACATTTCCAAAGTTCGAAAAAGAAACGCTTTGAAGTACGACACTTTTTTTGGTCTGACTTGCATGATCACTTGAGTATGTACAGTTTACGTCCAGTTAATAGCCGACGAGGGAAGAAGATAATTCCTTGGAAAACGTTCCCCGGTTCAATTCGCAATACTTGCTTTTTCAAAGAAGTAAGTCTATTCCGTCCTCTTTATATTGGGGTGCTAGACAGCTAGGAGTCCCTTCTCAGTCCGCTTTAGTCACCCAAGCTAGCCGAAGAGCCGAGTGAGGACTGGGAAAGAGAAAAGCGAAAGGAGGGACTGCAAAGCGGTGGAAGCTCTGCTTTCTGGGACAGATGTAATGGCTATATTACATAAGTGTCATTTACTAAAGCTTTGTCCGCTTAAGAAATGAAAATGACCCACACCAAACTGCATCAATTATGGCAATTGTTCCACTTCGAAGCATAATTGATGACCAGATTATGTCCAATGATATTGATTTAACGGTTTTTGCCTTTGCGAAAAAGCAAGATTTAATAAACGACTCCACTTCGAATATATTCCAAGTAATCTTTGCTTTGTTGACGTCTGCTTTCCAGTTGTTTTGCACCACGTTTTTAGCATCACAGTTTTGTGGAGTCAATTGCTGAGGAATGGATTTGCTAAACTGGTCAAGTGTTGTATAATATACAAGCGTTTGCAAGGTCGCGTTTTCCCTGGAACAAAGTTTTTTTCATCACACATTTCTTTAACCCATTCTACGAAGGATCCGCGCGGAAGGTTCAAATTATGACATTATAGCCGACAAAAGTTATGTAGGTTGCAGTGTTTCACGCACACTTGGGACAAAAAAAGGCAGGATAACTCATAAACTAGTCGAAGGATTCCAGGTAAAACATCGCAGAGCGGGACTCTGCCGACGCCTTTTTTCTTGGGGCTGCTGAAAAGGTTTTGAGAGGGAAGGAAGTAGTTGTCTTAACCGAAGACACCTTCATTCAATTTAAAATTTATCTTGCAAACGTGGCAATAACCCAAAGCTTATTGGTGTTTGTTTACGACGAGTTCTGTAAGGCTGTTATAGCCAGGGAGTGGGTTGTAAGGCTGGGCTCTCACAACCTCTCGAAATGCTTCCAATGGCGTGCGACTCGAAGAGCCTCTGTCAGCTAAGTCCAACTTCTGGCCTCCGCGCGGCGGAACTGGCACCACCGACAAGAGAAGGGGCGAGGGCGAAGCCACAGGCGCCTTAAAACAAGTTGCCCGGGGTAGATGGGGCTCTTAACTTTCAAAGCCAGCCCATCTAGGGGTAGGTAGACCCTGATTTCAAACTTCCGCTGCTTTGCGGCTATACCTGAGTAAACCTCAGGCTTCAGGAGTAGACCTCAAGGACAAATCCGGAGTGGCGCCACTAAGGCGGATGACATGTGCTCAGCACTTTCTTCCGGCAGCTTCTGCAGTGGAACTAGCCCCAAGTTGTATTGGTTCTTCCTTTCCCTTGGACCCAGCCGGCTACAACGAGAGGGGAACACTGTCGTATGGGCAGCCTAGCGTCTCCTTATCTTCCCTCCCAGGCCTTAGCGCAAACTGGACAGGGCACTTCATTGGTGTCGCAAGACTCTGCCACAACATGGGACGAGGCAGTTTACCGGTTGTAAGCTCCGACTGATTGGCGTAAGAAGGAGCGCCAGGGGCCTCGTCCGACGGTGGGAGAAGCTCTCGCAGCTTCATTGGGTGGCTACAGACCGCCTCAAGCTGGGCAGCCCCCAGCCAGTAAGGTGCTGCCCCGTCACTGCTTGCCAGCTCTACCGGGTGCGTAGAGCTTAGGGGACCCTCCTGACAAGCGAGCAAGTACTTGCACGATGCAGTCAAAAGACTCTAGCTCTTCGAATCGCAAGCTGGAACATTCGCACCATGTGCCCTGGTCTCTCCGCTGACCTTCAGCTAATGGACGACTCCCGCAAGACCGCCATTATCAACAAGGAGCTGGCACGACTCAATATCGAAGTCGCCTGTCTCCAGGAAACCTGGCTGGCCGACAGTGGGTCACTTATGGAAAGAGACTACACCTTTTTCTGGCAAGGCCTTTCCCAGGACGATCCGAGGCAGTACGGCGTAGGTTTTGCCGTGAGGAACTCACTGATTGCCACCACATCGAAAATTCTTGCCCTTTGCATGAACACGTCAGCGGACTTTGTGAACATCATATCCGCCTACGCCCCGACTCTGACCTCCACCCCAGAAGCCCAGGATCAATTGTACGAGGATCTGCATGAAACACTATCCAGAATCCCAAGTTCCGAGGGCATATATTTGCTATGCGACTTCAACGTTCGCGTTGGGACCGACTGGCAAGCATAGCCAACCTGCCTCGGCCACTTCGGCGTCGGCAGGATGAATGAGAACGGGAAGAGGTTCCTCGAACTCTGCTGTCACCACGGCTTATACATCACCAACAGGTACTTTAAGTGTAAGCAGCTGCACAATGTGTCTTGGAGACACCCTCGCTCCCGCCACTGGCACCAGCTAGACCTCGTCGTCATCTCTAGGAGAGCGTACCTCAGCAGTGTCCTTCACTCAAGAAGCTATCACAGCGCTGTCTGTGACACGGACCACATCCTTGTTCCAAGCAAGGTCAGGCTGAAGCCTAGAAAGAACGACCACGGCAAGTTCAAGTGTCGCCCCCGCATCAACACCTGTGGCACGTCCGGCCACGTTAAGGCTCAGAGCTTCGCTGACAGCCTCCAGGAGAAACTTGCTGCGCAACCAATATCCAGCAACCCGGGTGCCAAATGGTTTCACCTTCGTGATGCCATCTACGACTCAGCCATGGCTGCATTCGGTAAGAAAGAGCGCAAGAATGCTGCTGACTTGTTTGAGGCTTGCTGGGAAGAAATGCAGCCAGTCACGGAGGCCAAGAGGAAGGCAATGTTGGCTCAAGCAGAACCCTTCGAGCAGCTAGGAGCAAGACCCAGCAGACCGCTGGCCGCTGCCCACGAGTACTGGCAGAACCTATGACCCAAAAGCCACCAAGCAGCAGACTGTGGCCACGCAAAGGGGATGTATGAGGGCATCAAAACTACCACCGGTCCTACGAGCGTCAAAACAGCCCCGCTTAAATGGAAGACTGGCGAGGTCATCACTCATCAGAGCATGAAGCTTCAGCGTTGGGTGGAGCATTATCTCGAGCTCTACTCAACCCAGAACATCGTCACAGACATTGCCCTCAGTGCCCTGCCTGGGTTTCCAGTCCTAGAGAAGATTGACAACACGCCGACACTGGAAGAGCTCAACATAGCCATCTCGCCTGTTGCAAGGCACCATTGAAGCATGGGAAGCAAACCATCCTGCAACCGCTTCATGAGCTCCTCTACCTGTGCTGGGAGCAAGGTCACATCCCCTAAGACATGAGAAATGCCAACATAGCCATCCTGTAGAAGAACAAGGGTGATCATAGTGATTGCAACAACTATCGTGGCATCTCTCTTCTGAGAATCGTTGGCAAAGTCTTCGCTCGGGTCACCTTGACCCGCCTGCAGAGCCTTGCTTCGCAAGTCTACCCCGAGTCACAATGTGGCTTCGGAGACGGAAGGTCCACAGTGGACATGATCTTCTCCATCCGTCAGCTGTAGGAAAAGTGTCGAGACCAGCAGTAGCCATTGTTCCTCGCCTTCGTGGACCTTACCAAAGCTTTTGACTTGGTGAGGGGAAGCGGGCTCTTCAAGATCCTCTAGAAGACTGGCTGCCCTCCAAAGCTCCTGGCACCAGGACATGAAGAGTACGGTCTGCTTCGATGGGGCCACCTCCAATGCCTTCCCAGGCAGCAGTCGAGTAAAGCAGGGCTGTGTCCTTGCTTCAATCCTGTTCGGGATATTCTTTTCGATGCTGCTCCAGTATGCCTTGTAGACTGTACAGAAGGTGTCGACGTCCGGACGAGGTCAGAAGGGAAACTCATCGCCAGACTCCGCGCCAAAACCAAAGCTTACGTGGTGCTCATACGGGAGCTGCTGTTTGCAGACGACCCTACTTTAACATCCCACATCGAGGAGGGCCTCCAACATCTCGTAGACAAGCTGTCTCACGCCTGCAAGGAGTTTGGGCTAACGATCAGCCTCAGGAAGACTAACATCCTGGCGCAAGGTGCTGAGTCCCCGCAGTCATCACCATCGACAACACGGAGCTGGAGGTTGTGCACACATTAACCTACTTGGGCTCTACCGTGTCAAGCTCGACTTCGCTCGATGCTTAGATCAGCTGCAGGATCGCCAAAGAAGCTGCTGTCATGGCCAAGCTCAACAAGCGAGTGTGGGGCAATGACCTGTTGAGAGAAAGGACCAAGATGTGCGTCTACCAAGCTTGTGTCCTATCGACTCTCCTTTATGACATCGAGGCGTGGACGATCTATGCCATATATAAAGAGCGGCGACTCAACGGCTTCCACCTCCGCTGCCTTCGGTGTCTACTGCATATCAGGTAGCAGGACAGAGTCACTACCACCGAGGTCCTGCAGCGCGCTGGCTCATTGAGCATGCCATCACTGCCCATTCCGCGGTCTCTGCGCACGATTCCACATGGCTTGTCTGCGCCACCTGCAACAGAGACTGCCACTCCAGGATCGGGCTACACAGTCATACAAGATCCTGCCCAAATCCCCAGCGCTAACCGTCGCCTCTTTGAGACGAGGGTGCCACTAAACTAAACAGTAGCGACAAAAAGAGGCGGGGTTCATCTGTCAAAACCTTAAAGTGCCACTACGATGAAAATTTTGCATGTCTTTTTTTCTTTAGATTTTGAAAGTAGACGTACTAAATAGGTATTATGCCAATTTTTATCTCAAAATTCCCACAGGAAGTATGATTATTTTAACGTAGTTTTTCGGTTTTCGCTGTCCGTCATTACTCGAACGGCAAATGACCGTGACCGAGGAAAAGGGTTGGGTCTAGCTGGACCCCCTGGGCTCTGACGTCATACGCGCAACGCTCAAAATAAACGCAGCTAATTTCCCATGCCATCTATGAGATGAGAGATATCGCCGAGTTGCTTTTCGCTGGTATTTTATACATTACTCCTTGATCGACTTGTTCGCTTTGTCCAACGCCACGAAGCGATGCGCGTATGACGTCACGTGCCAAGTCTTGCATGAAGACCGCTTACAAAATAATCGCAGGCTTCTCCAATGCCATGCGAGTAATGGCGGACAGATTTTTAGCGGTTTTTGGCTGCCTATTTCCCGACTTATCTCGCTTCTATCGTTCCAAATTTAAATGCATTGTATTACTTTGAACATATTGACTTAATTAACGTTGAAAAAATCCGAAAAGAAAACCAAAAATTTTCGTCGTAGTGGCACTTTAAATGCTTAAGTAGATAAGGTTTTTATGGACTTAGAGATTCTGAACGGTTCGGTTACAGTAACGATTGCAGTCCCTCTTTTCGCTTTTCTCTTCACCAACACGCTCTGGGCTCTTCGGCTTGCTTACGTGACTAAACCAGGGGCCTCGACTTATTAAGAAGGAACTGCTAGCAGTCTTTTTGGGTGCATCCTTTAATAACTGATCTTACCGTGCTAAAGTCCTGTATAACTATTTTAGTTCCATTGAACGCTGTTCCATTGGCAGTTTTGTTTTCTTCGAATGACATAAGTCGACGACCAACAGACGACGAGAAGGTTTCTAGGTCATAAAATGAGGTCAACTGGATAACCTTGTTCTTGTAATCGATCATGATATGGAAATGTTCTCCCTCGCCGTCATCCGTTGTAAACGTGGCCTCTCCTTCCATTATTTCAGGCAAGTCAGGGTAAGAATCAAATTTTCCGGCTGCATAAGCTGATAAAATAGCTACAAGTGCCAGGGCAACGCCAATGAAAGCTGCCGTTTTTCTGCTTGCTGCTGTTGACAGGCATTTCTTTTTCTTAATTTCGACTGTAATTAAAATATGCAAGTAAAAAATGTCCAGTTCGCATTCAGATATTTTTATTTCTTACTTTTAACTCATGCGACCAAAGAAAAAATACACTTTGACCCTTTTCATCCCTGCTAACGCCTGAATAGGTTAATGTGATATCACAAACCAATTTGTGCTCCAATTTCCAAGCTTTATTGAGTAGTTCAGTAAAAGGTGTAGTCGTCTAGTCTTTCATGTGAAAAAAAAAAAGAAATGATCAAGAGGTAATGTGAGACAAGAAAAAATTGATTGCGAGAGACGAGGAGGATTTCAGTTTATCTTAACAGCGAATAAAGTATATTTGAGCTGGAGTGCTCTTTTTTAAATGGTTTTGATGCTTTTAAAACAGAAAGATGGTAATCATCTTATGTGACGCAAATGTTTATGAAACGCAAAAAGTTTACAAAGCGATGCGTTTTTATAAGTCTCCACCCTTGAAACTGTTTTCAGAAGTCCAGGTTTGGGTCTGCGTTTCGGGAATTGTAGTGTAGGGTACGATATAGGAAAAGGCATCCATAAGGAAGTATTCCTTTTCAAACGATAATGCGTCAGTGTGAATTAGAGCTGAACAAGTTACGTCATACCCTCAGTCAGCCAAGCAAGAAGGGTGGCATTTGAAGCCCACGCGCTTGTAATTTGGTAGCTTGGTGGTCAATTATTTGTTGCGCAACGGCTCCCAAAAGCTGGTTCAGGTTTGCAGGGATTTCTGTATTCTTGTCTGATTGGGTAGATTCTTCCGCACTCTGTGACTGGACATTTACTCCCTCAGTAAATCACACACAATGGCGATTGAAAAGAGGGTTCATAGCCATGAAAAGATCATTGTGAAAATGATTGTTTTTTATCCGAGCAGGAAAACTCGAGGGGGGAATTTTTTTGTATCAGTACAAATATATCTGTCAGTTTGCCTACGAGCTATGGCAAATTTTTGATTTGTATTTGTTTGCGATTGATCGCAAAGACAAAATCTCAATTTCGGAAGTTGCATCGAATTGTTTTCACCCTTCGCAATCAATACCCTTTCGTGACTCTTCTTTACGCTACGACATAATTTGTAATATACAAAAGACTTAAAAATCGCCTTTGACCTTTAGCTATTGAAATACAAGGCACTTTTCTGTCATGCAAACGACGGATGCGTCCACAGTCAAGGTCGTAAACGTCGAATCACAAAGTGTGTAAGAACCCAGCCAATCTGAAACGGATACAGAAATCCTTGCAATCTGTCAGGTGTCTTGAGCAAGTTTTTGGGAGCCGTTGACTGATAATAGAGTGTCGTCTCTCATGTGATCAGAAGTAACCTTGTTTTTCCACCGAAGCAAAAGAAAATGCTCGCATCGATAATAGAGCTCAATTCCCGGAGGATTAGTTGGGTACACCAACATGGCCGCCGTTCCATTATTTAGGTACACCAACATGGCCGCCTTGACGTCACGTGAAAACAATCTATATCGGCTGTTTTTATGGTCTGTCTGCAATGCGTTGTAACAATCAAAACTATTTCCATTCATATATCAGGATACCTGAAACCAGCGTCGCAGTTAGTTGTATAATACAAATTAGAACAAATAAAACGAATGCCGCATATTCACAGTTACCTTGGCGTTCCAGAGTTGTGTTTTCTCTTTTCTCTTGATCTTGAATTGTGTTTTCCATAATGAGCAAGCCTAAATTAAATTCATAAACATGAAGGAAAACTAAGGGACAAAAAGAGTCGAGAGAGTAGTGATTACTTTGTCTGATTGTATGTGGGGGGAAACTAGAATAAACCATAACAGATGCCTCGTCCATTCTGTAGCCCGTGGGGAATTGTAAGACTGCATGCACGAATAACAAGCGACAGCAGAAGCGTGCGCGCGCAGCAACTCTCAATCCATGGGCAAAGATGGACAGCTGTCGTTCCCGCTCTTTAGAGCAAAAACCTTTAAAAATCATTTCCGGCTTAAGCTTGTAAACTTAAACTTTTACTCTGGTAAATGCAATAACAAAGACTAATGCCCTACTTAGTTTCAACCGTATAGCTAATGACGAATAGCACAGAACAAGAAGCTGGGAATGGAAAATCGATGTTTATCTCGAATTTCCACTTATTTAGCACTTGTGTTGTTGACATCCACTCGTATCTACAAAAAACCAACCCTAAACCGAGCTCCAAGGAAATTTGGAAACTTTCAAGGGTTAAGTGGAATGTAACTGCAACTCATGTCGCATTATTATCGTAAATGTGCATCATCCATGAGGAGGCACGTGAAAAGTTAATTAAACAGGGGCACCCAAAGATAACCTTCGGTAAAATATGTGTTCGTGAGAGTCAAACTGTTCTAAGAATTTCGGTTCTACGTTGCCAAACAGCTCTAGATATTATTACTAAAACATCACCTAAACGTAGGGAAAAGTAGTCCCTTACGTTTTCGGAAGGGATATTTATGCAATTGTTGACACTATTTCAAGGTCACCTAGCAGTTTCAGATGTGCAAATGGCTCGCTGAGAAGTTCTTAGAAGGCAACTTTCAGCTAGCAATTTCTGAAATGAAGCTGATCATTCCCTAAAATTTTCGACACTTCAGTTTTCAGCTAAGATTTCCAAACAGATCAAATTCATCTAGGTGATAAAAAAATCTCTTGAGACAGTCTTTATATTTTGCAAGGAGCCTAGAAATGTCTCTCAGAGGCTTTTGGCTGGATTTGCTCGTTGGGTGCCCTTCCTTGATTAAAGACCAAAATTACGGAGTAAAATTTGCTTGAAGGGCACACGAAAGAAAGTGGAGGCATGAGGAATGCTCATGTTCCAATAGTTTTCATGTGGATCATCACTCGATAGACGGGCATCCTAAATTACCCAAGCCATGGAAAGGTGAATAGCTAACGCAATTCAGTAGACCTACCACTATCCAGTCACTGTTCCACTGTCTAAAAGTGTCTTTTTTCAAAGGGTTAGCACCACCCAGCCTTCCAACAACTAAGGCCATGCGCTGATGTAAGTCAAAGCCACTTAATCAAGTTTCCTTTTATCATTATGATTCACGAGCATGCATAATGAATTAAAATTAAGGGAGTTTATCGAAATCATTTCTGAGAAATGAATAGCACGCAAACATTCCGAATTTCTCTCAAGTAGTTGTTCACGGAAACTCTATTAGTTGAGCCAAAAAGGCCATGAAAAGCAGTATAATTTTAATGTAAGAGAAAACCGGCGTAATTAGACAAAAAGAAATCACTTTTTTAAGGAGGGACGGCATTCGCAATTCAGTCTAATCAAGAAATTTGTAGAAAATACGTGCATGTTTAAGGTTGAGATATGTAATAGCGATGATCGAATTTCTCATCCGCGCGCGTAAATAGCTTGAATCACGACTTGAGCCCTTCGGGAAGGGTCACTGGAGCTACAAACAGCAAGATTATTTTACTTTGAAGTTTAGAAAATGCATTTAGTTAGATAACCAATTAAATGATATACCAAAAGGGTCTCTAGACACTTGGATTATCACCGTTGTCAGAAGTCTTGATGGCTGTGAAACTACCAAATGAATCATGCCACATAACATCGTGGCCGTTCGAATTGCTGTTAACGTTTATTGAAGCATGGACCATTTCATTCCGACAATATAGCACCTTTTTTTATGACGCAGTTGACAAAATGGACCTTCTTTTGTCATAATATTTTGCTTTATTGACGAGAACGAGACAGTCTTACTCCAGAACTCATTTAAATCTATGGGAAGATTGCTGAAGGACTATGTTTCTCTTCAGAATCGCCTTCCACAAGTATTCCTACTCCTTTTGGTCAGCAAGGAAGTAATCGTTAACCCGGAAAAGAAGACGGGGCTTGACATGAAACATTCAAAACCAGGATAAAAAAAAAAAAACAAAACAAAACAAAAAACAAGAGAAAAAAGAACTGATTTATCAACACTAAAATTTCCGCGAATATTATGCCAGGCAAATTAAAAGGATAAAAGTAATATTTCTTGAAATAGCAAACAGGAAGTAGACAATCTATGAAGCTATGCCCATGGAATATACGGAGAGTTCATATCTCATTATTAGCATGAACGTGCTTCATCTACGAGGACGCCTGTGAAAAGACCAAAAGTGCGAAGTAAAAAGTGTACACGAAAGAAAGTGGAAGCATGTGGAATCCTTCCAATATTTATCATGTTGATCTCCACTCGAAAAACGGAGATCTTATAATACAAAAGCCGTGCAAATAGCTCAATTCAGTGGACTTACCACTATCCAAGGGATAAGTGTTATCAAAGCCAGTTCACTGTTCCACCGTCCGAGATTCACGATTTTATTCAAAGGTTAGCACCACCCAACCTTTCGACAATTGGGGCCAGACGCTCATTTAAGTCAAAGCTCTTTTTGTTATTATGATTTTGACAACATGCATGCATAATGATTTAAAACAAAGCGAGTTTACCAAAATCATTGTTGAGAAGTAGGACGTAAACATTCCAATTTTCTCCATAGTAGTTATTCACAGAAACTCTATTAGTTGATCCAAAAAGATCAAGACATCAATATAATTTTAGTATCAAAGAAAACCGGCGTTTGTTAGCCAGAAAAAAGAAAACATTTCTTTAAGGAAAGCACCCTTAACATTTTATTAGCCGAAGAACGGCGTAGAAGAATTTTCAATTCAGTCTTATACTGAAAATTGTAGAAAATACGTGCATGTTTCAAGTCTGACATATGTGGTAGTGATGATCAGATTTCTCTTCCGTTTAAAGAATTTGAATCACGACTTGAGCGGACCTTCTGGAAGGGTCAGTGGAGCTACAAACAACACCGGCACTAAATTGTTTTGAAGTTTAGAAAATGCATTTTTTTAGATGACCAATAGATTGATATACCAATATGATCTCTTGATTGTTGCGCCGTTAACGTTCTCAGAAGTCTTGATGGCTCTGAAACGACCGAATAAGTCATGGCACATAACATCGTGGCGGTTCGAATTGCTGTTAACGTTTATTGAAGCATGGACCATTTGGTTCAGACAACATGGCACATTTTTTTATGACGCAGTTGACAAAACGGACCCTTTTTGGCATAAGATTTTGCTTTATGGGCGAGAACGAGACAGTCTTGCTTCAGAACTCGTATGATCTGCAGGAAGATCGCCTAAGGAATATGTTTGTCAATAAAATCGCTTTTCACAAGTATTCTTACTCCTTAATTGGTCACTAATAAAGTAATGGGGAACCCGGAAGAGAAGAATCGATGGCGCGGTACATAGCAACGGTTTTGGCCGGAGCTTGACATGAAACATTCAAAAACAGGTTAAAAAAAGAACTGATTTATCAAAGTCACCTCAGCACTCTCAAGTGCGGTTGTTTGACTATAATTGCTGTGAGAAACAAGACCAGAGCTTCTTTGAATATCATACCTTTGCTTGTAAAAAAAAAAAATAAATAAATTATATTTGTTGAGAAAGCAATTAAACAGGAAACAAACGACAATCTATGAAGCTTTGCCCGTAAAATAGAAAGAGATTTCAAGTCGCAGTGTTGACGTGAACGTGCTTCATTGATGAGGGCGTGTGAAAAGTTAATTGAAGACCAAAAGCGGGGGTAAAAGTTGGTTCAGGGGCACACGAAAGAAAGTGGAAGCATGTAGATCACCACTCGATAAATGGACGTCTTAAAATATACAAGCCATGCAAAGGTGGATAGTTGACGCAATTCAGTGGACTTACCACTATCCAAGGGGTGATCGTTATGGAAGCCAGTTCACGGTTCCACTATCCGAAATTGTCTTTATTCGACGGTTAGCACCAACCAACCTTTCAACAACTGGTGCCATCCACTCATTTAAGTCAAAGCCACTTAATCAAGTTTGCTTTTATTATTATGATTAACGAGCATGCATGCATAATGAATTAAAATTAAGGGAGTTTATCGAAATCATTTCTGAGAATTAGCACGCAATGCAAACATTCCAATTTCTCTGAAGTAGTTATTCACAGAAGCTGTATTAGTTGGTCCAAAAAGATCACCAAAAGCAATGTAAGTTTAACATCGATCGGAGAAAACCGGCGTTTTTACACAGGAAAAGAAAACAAAACTGGGGTTATTTTGTTTTAAAGTTTAGAAAGTGCATTTAGTTAGTTGACAATTTAATGGACATACACCAAAAAGGTCTCTAGACCCTTGGATTATTGCACCGTTGGCCGTCGTCTTGATGGCTCTGAAACGACCAAATACTAGATAATGCCACATAACATCGGTCGTTCGAATTGCTGTTTTCTAAAAACCATGGACCATTTGATTCAGACAATATGGCACATTTTTGTATGACACGCAGAAAACAAAGCGCACCTTTTTTAAACATAAGATTTCGCTTTATGGGCGCGAACAAGACAGTCTTGCTTCAGAACTCATACACGTCTGAGGGCAGATTGCTGTGGGATATGTTTCTCTATAAAATTCTTACAGCTTTTGGTCATTAATGAAGTAATCAGGAACCCGGAAGAGAAGAATCGATGGTGCGGTACATAGCGACGTTCTTGATCGGGGCTTGACATGAAACATTCAAAAACGGGATAAAAAAGAACTGATTCATCACAGTCGCCTCAGCACTTTCGGTTGGTTGACTATTTTTCTGAGAAAAAACGCCAGAACCTCTGCGAATATAATACTTAGCAAGTTAAAAGGAAGAAAGTAACATTTGTTGCTATAGCACGGCAAACAGGAAATAAACAATCCATGAAGCTTTGCCCGTAGAGAAAACAGAGAGTTAATGTCGCATTATTAACGTGTACGTGCATCATCGATGAGGACGCGTGTAAAAAGTTAATTAAAGATGAAAAGCGCTGGGTAAAAGCTGCTTTAAGGAAACACGAAAGAAAGTGGAAGCATGTGGAATGTTCCTATAGTTATCATGTGGATCTCCACTGAATGGCATCGATAAACGGACATCTTATAACACACCAGATACCGAAATTTAGTGGACATACCACTATCTCAGGGATGAGTGCTATCAAAGCCAGTACCCTGTTCCACTATCCGAAGTTCACAGTTTTATTCAACGGTTAGCACCACCCAACCTTCCGAAAACTGGGTCCACACACTCATTTTAGTCAAAGCTATTTAATCAAGTTTGCCTTTGTTATAACAAGGAAGCAGCGTGATCGAGTGGCTAGGGCGTTGGGTTTGCATGGGGCTGCTCCAGGTTCAAATCCCGCTCTAACCTCTGGTTAGGATTTGTTTCCGGTTGTCCCGAGTTCAACTCTACCACGCTTTGTAAATAGCCAACTGGCTGCCTCCTGCCAGTTGGGGCTCTTAATAATGTTTCTGTTAAGTTTGAATTGTTTCTTTCACATTGTTAAAAGTGGGGTGCCTGTAAACTAGCTTGATAGCTAAGTGCACTTCCACTATAAACAAAGCATTTACATTGAACCATGCATAATGAATTAAAATTACGGGGAATTTACCGACATCGTTTCTGAGAAATAGCACGCAATGCAAACATTCCAATTTCTCTGAAATACGGTTATTCACAGAAACTCTGTTAGTTGATCCAAGAAGATCACCAGAAGCAATATAATTTTAATATCAGAGAAAACCGTTGTATAAAGACAGAAAAAGAAAACACTTCTTTAAGGAAGGCTTGGGGTTCGTTGTAAACTGGCAGAGAAACAGAAAGCACAGTTAAAATTTTGTTAGCCTAATAACGGCGTAGAAGAATTTTCAATTTAGTCTAATTCAGTGGTTGTAGTGAGTGGATTTTTCATCCGTGTAATACGTAATTAGCTTGAATCACGACTTAAGCAGACCTTCGGGAAGGGTCAGTGGAGCTACATACAACAAGATTACTTTGTTTTGAAGTTTAGAAAATGCATTCAGTTAGATAACCAATAACTATTAATCTAAGGGCAGATTGCTGAAGGAATATGTTTGTCTACAAAACCGTACCGCTTTCACAAACATTGTTATTCCTTTTATTCAATAATGAAGTGGAAAGAAAACATATCTAATGTTGGATATCATTCCAATGATAATCACGTACAAAGGATTCGGAGGTCTTATCGCGTGAATATAGACTTCGGTCTCATCGTGAGATAATGCGTAGAATGAAAGAAACAAGACAGGGCTGTAAATTGCCCAAGCTGATTTGAAATGACGCGTCCTGATGTGACAAGAGGGTAGAAACCCAGAAAAATTGTAAATGTATATCTCATGAAAAGAGGCTGCAACGGTGGGAAGAATGTGTACAGTGAAACTCCTTAAATCTTGAAATTCTGCATATCCTTGTCCGTTTGTCATGCAAACTGTACAAACTATCCAGGAGATAGCGTTTATGAGTGGAAACCCAACTTCACAAATCTTTCTCGTAAATTCGTCGTAGCAAGCAACGTGAGTCAGCAAAAATGAGGAATAGAACATCACTTGAGCCGTAGAGAACCATGAGCACAAATATTTTATGTTGGAAATTTGCGTTTGAAGAACAAGTTCGTGAAATACACAAAGCTGAATTGTAATGTAGAGACAGGTCCATACAATGAAAGCGTAGTCAAACGTTCGACTGTACGGCATTAATTCCCTTCGTTTTATCTCATGATGTAGTTTTAGAGCCTTTCTTACTGCTTCTCCAATCGCAGAGAATAGCACTGCCACAAACATAGAAAGAGCATTAAGGAATAAAAGTTGATTTACTGTCAGCATGACTGGCACTTGTAACTCCGGCCAAACTTCGATCTGACAAAGCTTCAAGGAAATTTGGAAATAGAGAAGTCCAAAGGTCGAGTCGAAGGAAACGGCATTTGCATTTCTCTTTAATTTGTACAACTAAATTGTTACCTTTATTATAGGAGGCTAAATACAATAGTCAAAAAACTTGAGTGAAACACTGTCAAGGTAGTGAATAATTAATGCAGAATGTAAGAGTCTTTGTTGACACATTAAAATACCTTGTCGACCCAACTGCAAATAACTTGCAATATTTATTTACCCCAAACTGAACCAATTAGTTCAAGTTGCGTTTTCACTGAATCTACAAAAACAAGTCTCGAAGCTGTCGCTGGCTCTTTTCACTGCTTGGAAAACTTTATATTCCTCCTTTAGTAATCGAGTTCCGGGAAAGAAAAATCGCTGATGTGGGACATAGCAACGTTGACGTTTTTGGTCGGAGCTTCACATGAATAATTCAAAACAAGGAAAAAAGAACTGATTTATTATAGTCACCACACCAGTTTCAATTTTTTAAATGATTTTTCTGCGAAGCAATGTAATTTAAATATCAGAAAAAACCGTCGTAATTAGTACTAAAGCCGAGAAGGGCCTTCTGACTTTCAACTTCTGACTTTCAACTTCCAACTTCCGAGACCCGAGTTCCGAGTTCCGACTTCTGAGTACCAACTTTTAAGTTTCAACTTCCAACTTCTGACTCCTGACTTCCAACTTTTGACTTCCAACTTCTGACTTCCAACGTCCGATTTCCTACTTGGACTTCTTTTCCAGTTTGTTCACATTTACGCACATCACACTTCGGTGAGACTAATTTGGATTACGTAGTGAGATATATCATGTTATCTTCGCTAAAGTACTGTTATGTTTTTTTCTTCTTAAGTAGAGTCTTAATTACAAATGTCATCTTAAGAATGTTCGTTAACATGCTCGACCTGCGTGACTAACGTTTGCTGTGATATTATAAGTTGTTTCATCTTATTATTGTTTTACAAGCGTTCTGTCCATCGCAAAGATAAAGATGTGGAGGGAGAGATCGCAGTTTGAAGTTACTTTTTGAAAGGCTTTCTGGCTGTACAACATGGCATAGTTCCTTCTACGCGTACCTTGAATTCTTAAACGTCTTAGACTTAGAGGGTGAGAAGCACAAACGAATCACTTCTTGGACAGATAGTCTTTGCTATTTTGGAAGAATTGAATAATGGCTCCTTCATGGGATATCGTCAAGTTACAAGGAGCTTGAGAAGGAAGTATAATTTGCGAGAAGAAATTCCTTGCGTGTTATTATAGATCCTGAAGGAGTGGACTGAGCATCGTAAAAGACGCAGGCTGAACAGAAGAAGGTCTAGTAATCAAGGGTCAAACTTTTTATGGCAAGTCAACGGATGGGATAAACCTGCACCCCTCGGAATTTTTATTCACGGAGCAGTTGACGGCCTTTTTAGGCGAATTCTTTGGTTGGAGGTCAATTCAACAAAGAAGAATCCTAGTGTTATTGCCGCGCACTACCTCAATAATAATAATAATAATAATAATAATAATAATAATAATAATAATAATAATAATAATATTAATATTAATATTAATAATAATAATATTAATAATAATATTAATAATAGTAATAGTAATAGTAGTAATAATAAGGAGGAAATTTTGTTCAAGGGAAAAGTAGTGAAAATCAACACACTGAAGCCTTGAGGAGGGAGGGGGATGGTGGATAAATTGTTTGAGGACCTTCGCGATTCTGGTTTGTACGAAGCACGGAGCGTTTGAAATTTGTTTCCTACCTATCCTTCGTCGGGAACTAAATCTCATTACAGAGAAGTGTAACACACCCAATATTCAACAACAGAAACGATTTCAAGTAGAGGGTGGCAAACCAGATGTTATGTTTTTTCTGCCAGAAGCCTATGAAACACAATTAATTGCTAAATGACATGGAGGATGTAAATGCTTGCCAAGAAATGTACGCTGAGAATGCGATCGATTACAACGAACATTTAGAAGAGTTATTGACATTATTCAAGCCAGATAATGAGCCACCCTCAAATAAGAATGAGGCCCCCACATTATATAGCGAGATAACAGACTTCTTAAGAAACTTGCAGTGAAAAACGAAACATACTCACGTTACAGGAATTGTCATTACATAGGACTTCTGTCCAAGGTTATCTCTGTTACTAGGCGTGCACTGAAGAGGGGGTTTGGGGAACTACAGCAGTTCACTGGTAAAAGGAAGTCGACTATATGGACTTATTTCGAGAGGCCCACCAAAGCCCAGGTGAAGCCTTTTTCCCCATTCCCCATTCGCTCGAAACGTCTTGATCAACGTTTAGTGAACGTCGCTTGACGTTAAAAAAAGTCAGTGTCCAAAATGTCTTATAGTAATTAGTAAAGCAAAGCTTCTCCTTATCCCCGCCATGGAAACTCCTAATATGGGAAGTAAGCAGGTCATTTGCCCAATCACATTACTGCACTTCAAATGACGTCAAAGCGAACCCTTCCAGAAAGTGATATAAAATAAATATCAAAAATTGTCAGTAGTTTTTTTAAAAAGTCATAGACGTTTCGGGTGTAGAACTCTTCTTCAGTGTGAAGGAAACCGTTGAAATACGCAACCAGAAGGAAGCGCGCAGGTAAAAGGTGGCTCACGCACGCATGCATTTTAAAATAAGGTTGAAGGTGTTGTTAATTTCATCAGGCTGTTCAGTTTCCAGCTGGAAAATCAACTTCATTTCACGTTGTTTCCATAGAAGATTAGTACCGTGGCATAACTGCAAACCCTGTATCCGGATATCTGAAATACTGTGGCCCGCTGAGTTAAATTGTTGGGCCACAGCGAAGGCAGGAAGCCTGGGTCCGGTTTTTCAAAAGCCGATTAATGCTAATCCCAGACTAAAAATTAACTAAGGAGTTAATTTCTCAACTCCCAAATGCTGTTCAACGCTGATATTCTGCAAAACTTTACATTAGAAGAAATCAATGTTGAAAAACAAAAATAAGCAAAAGAAACTTTCGCCAAGAAGTTCAAAACATAAACCAAAAATTTACGCTAATCCTGGATTAAATTAATCGGCTTTCGAACAACCGGGCCTAGTGGTGTCTAGATTCTAAAGTCGGAGGTCGGAAGTCGGAAGTCGGAAGTCGGAAGTTGGAAGTCGGAAGCTGGAAGTCGGAAGTTGATCGTCGGAAGTCGGAAGTCGGAAGTTGGAAGTTGGACGTTGGAAGTCAGAAGCTGGAAGTCAGAAGTTGGAAGTTGGAGGTTGGAAGTCGGAAGTCAGAAGTCAGCAGTTGGAAGTTGGAGGTTGTAAGTCGGAAGTCAGAAGTCGGAAATCAGAAGTCAGAAGTTGGAAGCTGGAAGTTGAAAATTGGAAGTTGGAAGTCGGAAGT
>NC_090888.1:27114643-27124643 GCF_036669925.1 Montipora capricornis | reverse complement strand
CATTTTCTTGAAAAGGCGTTGACGTATGGACTGTAACCAGCCGAAAAGAGGCAAGCCAAGATTTTGCGACGACATCCAAATATTCAAACGATGTGAAGTCCATTTGTTTCTGCCTTTTCATTTGCAAGTAATTTGCAAGTAATTTTCTAAGCGCTAGGAATGTGATTGAAATTATAGCCAGTAGTACAAATTCCCCTCGCTTAGTATTCATCCTTAACCCCAGGTTCAAGACATGTTTCGGTTAGGGCAGGCATATCAACATCGTGCTCGACAATATAGTCCTTGATAAACTACCGTTGTTTGCTAGCGTTTGGTCACTGCCATTCATTTTGGTCGATTTTCAGGAAACGTTGGGCGGAAAAAGGATATCGTTTTGGACAATACTGGGTTGATTCACTCGGTTTTTGAGAAAGCCGTTGTTGCTTTCCAAAGAACTTTTGGTGCTGGGTAGGGGAGTGAAACATGAGAAACCAGTAGATAAACGAGTTGCAATTGATAAACGGGTTGATAAACGAGTTGATAAAGGTTAATTAAATATAGTAAGAATGATTTGTGCGCTGACGTTCCGAGGGTCACAATGGGGTCAACTGTTAGCGGTGAAACGTCAAAAAAAGTTAACTGTTAGGCGTGGAAATGACAAGAAATATAGTAAATAATCGTTAGCCGTGAAAAGGCCATAGCGAAAAATGTGTACTCAACGAGTACATCACGGTGTCTACGGAGGATTGGTAGTTTTAAACGTATGGACAGCCTTTTAGCAATCGTGAAGTATTGTTATTTGCTGCGGTTCGAAGAATAGCAGCAAATCGTTGTTTTCACGGTTCGTCGGTTTTTGACAGTTTCTATGGCAACGCAAGTACTATAAGGGCGGGATTTTGCTGAGTCGAGCCATTCTATGCTGACGTTGCTGCCAACTTGCTCTCGTTTCGAGATTTTTTATTAATTTCGTTTTGATTTATTTTGTTATCTTACAGTTGTTGGATTTGCCACCCCTCACCCTCGGGGTATTTGTTAAGTGCCTGGTTCTGCATTCGGGAGGGTTCAGGTTTCCTCTAAAATGGGGGTTTTTCCTGACGGGCAGCAGGCACGTTATTATTGTCTGGGCTTCTATTAGTTTCAATAAACGCAAACGGGGTCTCATTGCTCGCAGAATGCCGGGCTAAGCGGTACAGTCCGTTACTAGTTCTATCAAGTGCAACAGTCAGTTCCCCTGATGTAGGGGAAAACTGTTTCTAGAACATGTGGTGCCATTTGGGATACTGGTTAATTGGTGTTCATATGATCGAAAGATGTTCTGAACTTAGTTGTATTCTGTGTGACTAATAGCCGCAACTGTGTTCAGTTTTCATTTAGGTAGTTACAATTGAAGTCGCCAATAAATAGGCAATCAATCAGAAGAATGTTATTGCAGCAATTGCCTTAATTTATGTCCAAATGTGGCTTTAAAAGGTCCCGGAGTAGAGACAGTTTCATATACTTTTCATGTTATATTGGTGATAAATTAATAAAATCAACACTACAAAATGGTACACGCTGATCTCGAAAACTAAAACTTAACGTGGCATGGTTGAGGGACATGAGGAGTTGGAGTCACTTAAGAGCAGTCTCTAGAGCTGTCAATTATTTTGTTTCTTTGGCGAGATGCTATTGGATGATCGTTGCCGTAGAAATGTGCATGCGATCCAAAATGGCAAACAAAGATGGCGGCCTCGTCAAGTCTACGGTTATCTACAACAGCGAAGAGCTCTCAGTTCTAGAAGGACTTGTCTGGAAGATTTTTGTCTGTTTAGGCAAAATGTCGGACATTCTTAGCGTGTAAAAGTGTAATGTATTTCGAACGACCACAGACGTATTGAAAATGTTATTTACTCTCAGTCTCAGTCTTTTTATCGAGGATTTGTATCCGTAAAAGCCGAGAAAGAGAACGAAATGGCGATGGATGGAACTTGCGAGACGGAGAGAAGCAAAACATCCATGGCAGCACCCATTGCGCGCTTCTGTGAAGACTTATCTTCGTCAAGTAGACTTGAAAGAAGTCCAACCTCAAAGTTGATTACCGTATTGGGCTTGCAAAGATTTTTCGAAGGTGATTCAGCTGGAAACGGCCATACTTTCCTTTCCAAAGAAGAAGCTCAACTTTAAAGTTCAAAACCGTGGCCGATAAATAATGTTAATTGATCTGAGTGGAATATTTGGTCTGAAATCATACGTGTGATTTCAAAATCGAATGAGCGCGCAGCGCTAGTTCGATTTAAATCACAAGTATAATTTCAGACCAAAATTGCACGACACGAAGGTCGTGTTTTATTGGGGTCAACGGTTAAACTGCAACAGGTTTAGGTTGAAGTGGTTGAGGTTTCCCAATAGAACACTTTTCCAACCGTTTTCTGTTGAAACGTGGTAACTCCTGAGAATAGTTATTACCAGACTTCACAGCGTTGACAAGATGATGAAAAGCAACACGGTAGGAGCCCGCGGCAGACTTTAAATGGCCCACGTAAACGAAAGCGGGCGCTGCCAACGCATTGGGAGAACGCACTCATAGCTCTTTTTTTTAGTCCGGAACAGATTCTTACATAAGACCAATTATTCACAGCAGTCCGCATTGAAATGCTGATTGTATTTGTAAACCAAAGACCAAAAAAAAAAAAAAAGAGAAAAGAAAAACCATTTAGGTTCAAGATCTTGAACCGGCAGGGATGAAATACAAGGAGATTCTGTGTAAATAAAAAGCTTCCTTGTTACAGTGTTTTTTTGTTGTGTGTTAATCGGGCTGAAAGGTCGCGCAAAAGTTATCTTCTCAAATTGTTAGATGCAATTTTGCTGAAGCAAAGGTTATTGTAATACTTATAACTAGAGCTAGACTGGGCAACTCCCTGTCTGTCTCCGTAATTTTCTCTTGGTTCCGATGAGTAGTGGAAAAATCTTACCTTTATTTACGGACTTACAACTCGACAGCAATGTGTCTAGCTGCGCAATCGCTGTAGACAAAAAAGGGAGGCATTCGAAATTGTTGTCGCAGAAAGAGTGTGCAGTTTATTGTTTGAAATAGTGTTGTAAAATAATTAGCTTTCACCAATAGCTTCTAGTCAATGAATGAGAAAAAAACGCAACTCAACTGAAAGACTAAAAAGCCTTCATTTATTGACATCGACAACTTGTAAACTGAGATAAATAACAATAACACTATTGGCAAACTCTTGACTTTTGGTGTCACGCACGCTAGCCGACTATTCCAGAACGAAACAAAGCACACATCTTGAAAACAACACAACGCCGATAGATTACAATTCTTGGACATGAACACCATTTGCAGCGGCAAACAAATTTGACCCACGGAAAGCACATCTTTATGGGAAACCAGCAGGACAGCTTAGCATAGAAAGCGATAAAGACTTGGAGGGCATGACTGCGGCAGCTTGAAGAAGAACAACTCGTTATCTGCCTGAAAGCCTTCCAGACAAACGGAGTGTCACACTTACACGGGTTTCCAATTGGCTGACACCACCAAGGACCATCGCCTTCATCTATGATGCACCTGAAAATTTAAGAGAAACTTCAAGATCATTTTCGTCGTTTGTTTGTATTCAAAGTTTCAAGGGATCTTGTGATTTTAGATTAACAAAAAAAGCCAGCGCAGAAGATCTTGGCTTTGAATCAAGAACAAGTGAGACAATCTCGGAAAGAAATCAGCAATTTCCTCCCTGAAACCTGAGCCCCCTTATGACTGCATAGTTAGGCAATGGTGGAGCATATTAATGTCATGTTGCTTGCATGGATCAGGTGAGTTAATATCACAGTAACGTACATTACAAGCATAGTCACCTGTCATGCTCCATGCAGGCGTCATCCAATGTATCCAAAGGTGGAAGGCAGTTACGACAGTCTTGGTTAACATGGCTTGTGGTCCTATCACATAAAGGTTTGCAAGATCTGTTTGGATTATCTGTGTAACCACCCTGGTATGGTCCACACCAATTTGCGTACCACCAATCAATAAAACCGTTGCGCCAGCCAATCCCACGTCTTCGTCTGGACATTATTGGTGGATGCGTAGCTTCTGTGTCGTTAAATAATGACTTGGTTTCGTTTTCAAACCGTGTTGCATTGGATGACATCATCTCACGAAGGTTTTGGTCAATCCACGGATCAGGTGATGCAATGGATTCTTGATCTGAAATCAGAATAAAAATCAAAACTTATTATCTTTCATTGAAATGAACAACAAAACGAAAGCAGGACGCATAATAAGAACAAGGACTATTGTCAGCTGGCCTGCCTCACTCTAAATTTCCAGTATGATCTATCAATTATGAGGAAATGAGCCAGTTTAGTCAAATGTGCCGGTATGGAGTATCAAGGTGCACTATCAAAATGAAGCAATATATAATCTCTTCGTACAAACTACAAAGAAGGTAATTTCTTTAACACTTACAAAGCTTTGAGTCGTTTGAATGGTAAAAGGCTCCTCGATGGTATCATTTTCTTCGATGTACCGATAGCAGTTCAGGCGTTTATAATCAGTGAAGTTCATCTCCTGCTCTTTGGAGCGCATGTGGACAGTGCCATTGGGAAAATTCAAGAAAATCTAACATAATATAATACAATGATATAAGCTGGGAAAAATAAGAATGGAGAGAAGGAGATAATGTGAAATGCAAGGTGTTGCATTGAGGGCCAAAAGCTTCAAAATTGAACAGTAAAAAGGGAATGTGATGAATAAAATAAATGACAAGAGAATCAAAGAAAAGGGAAAAAGAAATCAATATGACTGAGGAAGTAGATGAGGAAGAAACAAGAAGAAAGACAGTAACAAAATAAACAATAACAGCAATTACCATGAAAACAACTGAAACAACACGGAATGGAAGCATACCTTTGAAATGCTTCAGATACCTCGCAATCGCAAAAAGCTTTAAACTATATCTTCAGAAGTTCAGATGTTAATTTTTTTTTTCAGGAAATTTTTTTTCCATGAAACTCATTTGTAGAAATCTATTAATACGCTTTATATATTTTCACATGCGCGAGGAAAGCCCATACAGCAATTCAGAATGACGTACAGCTGTTCCACGTGTGGAAGTATAACCAATCAACGATGGCGTGAAGGCCTTTCCCAGGCAATCAGAATCGTGCATCGTGAATTCTTCAAATAGCTTTTTAGATTTGACCTCTTTTTTAGCGGTGCTTGTCTCGCCTCTCCTCGCCTCTTTTCCTCCTCCTTGCGTTAAGAAAACTATGTCAACTAAAATTCTCGTCTTACGTGTAGTAAACAGCTCACTTCATAGAAAGTGTACTGTATGGGGTTATATTCTCTGGCTGTTTTTAGTCAAAAGTCCTTCGACTCGCTCGTACCTCGCTTGTTTGGGTTTTCACACAAACAACTTAGGAATACAACCCTGTACGTCGCACTTTATATGACTTAAGCTATGTATCTCTGTAATTTTTAGCCTATTGGTTAGGTTACGTTGAAGCACTGTCCAAACTAAAATACATAAAGCTGCCTCAGTCAAAATCTTACAGTTCGCACTGTAAACAGGATTACAGTTCAAACTGTAAGCAGTCATACAATTTGAACCGTAAGCAGTCTAACAAACAATGAGATATTAGCCAGCATAGACTGTGAAATGATATGGGTCCACAGATTATTTGTAAGTCATTGTGTATTTCACCTTCAATAGTTAGCAATGAGCTCTTGAGATATAGTGAGACAAACCCGTCAAAAATAAACCCACCTATCGGAAGTAGCTCTATGATGTTTAAACTTAAGCTTTGGGTTCATTCAATTTGTTTCGGTTGTACAGACAAACATTGTTCACAGAAATATTCCCCAGAGCCTTTATTGCAACCGCACCCTGACATTTCTTAGAAAAAATAATTAATGCATCTACTTCGTAAATCTTACCATGACGGCCCTTGGCTTGGTAAACGTCAGCATCTGTGTCGTTGTTAACTTGAAAGAACATGTGGCTCATATTTCCGTCGATGCTTTCCTTAAAAAAAAAACAAAAAAAAACAAAAAACATTACAAAGCATTAAACAGAGTGTGAGATCACGTTCACAAAGGTATTAATAAAACATGGTGCTATATTTTAGGGAAAGGAAATGGGAAAATACGTAAAAATCCTTAAAATGGTACGCGACCTTCATGTCACGATCACGTCTCCCAGACATTCAGCAGTGTTCCAAAACGTGCTATACTATGGAGGGCATGCGTAGGAGTATGTCCGGCAACTGTCACTCTCTCAGTTCTCCTTCGATGGTGTCTAAACTCCAATTTTTATTTTAGTAAGAATGGCAAATTACTTGAGCCATACCGATTTCAGTGTGGCATGTTTCAATAAATGCCTCGGGATCATGTCACCTTCAAGATCTGTGTAAATACACTTTGTCGTCGATTTTCCTTTCTCTGGAACGATGAAGTACTTTCTATGCTGCAAGATCATAAAGAATAGCGTTTCAATCACAACACCAAACTGTTAGATATCCTTTATCGTTCCAAGAGGCCCACATTCTGACAGCCTCTCGGACCAGGTGTCAGGTAATGGGAAGAAAACTACTCTACTGTATGCCACACTCAATTCAACGGATTCAGTTTTTCCTAACCAGTTTACTCCGACGAACGACAGTAAATAACAAATCTCAAACCCCCGTTCTTTCCGTTTGGACTTCACTTACAGAGCAGGTGCATATTTTGATGGGGATCGAATCGGAATCCGAGGGCTGAGGAGAGTGAAAAAATGTTTCAGGGGCGAGGACAATCAACTTGCACCGCTCTGCTTTCCAAATGGTGGACCTAAGTTCGAAACATGTAAGTCTTTAAAATCCTTTGCTGCCAAAGAACGCCGGCTCTGCAGGTTAGTTACGTTTGGACTCTAACTGGGGCATCTTATTTCACAAAGGTAGCGAATATTGTATTCTGTTTCCCCTTTTGCAAATATTTAATCCCTGCTAAGTCATATGTCCGTCTTTGCTTTGGAAATTCGTCTGTCTCACGTGCCGTTTATTCTGGTGATGGAAAAACGAATGTACATATGCACATTTCTAGTTTGCTCAGTTTCATGGTTTTCAATTTACTTTAGCTCTAAAACTAACAAATGTATTCATGCGTTTTATATCCTTTTTAGGCAGTCTTGAAAGTCAACATTTCAAGGCCTTTCCGAAGTTAAAAAAAAACATTTTTGTATGACGCTTTGTAAAATTTAACTGAATGCACGAGTATGCACACTTAACGTTCAGGTGATAGCTAACTAGGGCAGAAGATAATTCCTTGGCAAAACATTCCCCGGCATTTCTCAGTACATGCTTTTTCAAGGAAGTAAGTTCATTGTGTTCTCTTTAGATTGAGGTGCATTATTTAATAACTGATCTTACCGTGCTAAAGTCCTGTATAACTATTTTAGTTCCATTGAAAAATGTTCCATTGGCCGTTTTGTTTCCTTGGAGAGACATAAGTCGACGCCCAACAGATGACGAGAAGGTTTCTAACGATTCTAGGTCATAAAATGAGGTCAACTGGATAACCTTCTTCTTGTAATCGATCATGATATGGAAACGTTCTCCATCGCTTCCGTCATCGGTTGTAAACGTGGCCTCTCCTTCCATTATTTCCGGCAAGTCAGGGTAATAATCATCTTTCCTGGCTGCATAAGCCGATAAAATAGCTACAACTGCTAGGGTAATGCCAATCAAAGCTGCTGTTTTTCTGTTCGCTGCTGTCGACAGACACATACATACATACTTTATTGAACCTCCCCAAAGGGGCTTTTCAGGAACAATAATAATTATAAAATAATAATTTACATAATTATTTAAATTATTTACAAGATTAAAATAACCAATCATCACTATCAATTACATAACTACTCATCACGATATTAATCACTTCCTAAAAAATCCCTTAGCAGTTTGTTCCTTAAACGCTTCTTAAAGATTATTTCGTTACTACAAAGTTTCAAATTAGATTCCAAGGAATTCCATATGCTAACAGTTCGGTAATAAAAAGTTCTCTGTCCAGAGGCAGTTTTAAAAAGAGGGATATTTAAAAATTGGGAACTCCTGGTTGTATAACTATTTACATCAGAACGTTTGGTTTGGTGAAAATAGTGCTCAGGTATTCAGGGGCACGACAATTCATACATTTAAAAGCCAAAATGGTATTTCGATAATAAAGCTGACTGGATACTGGAAGCCACTTAAGGCGTTTCAGTTCAGGCGTAACATGATCATATTTCCGAATTCCACTTACTATTCTACACGCAAAGTTTTGTACCGATTGTAGTTTGTCGATATTTAACTTCGAGCAGTTGGCCCACACGTTCGAACAATAAAACAATTTGCTAAAAACTAAGGCATTAATAACTATCAAAAGGGTCTTTCTGTCGAATGCATGTTTGACGCCGTTAATCTGCCCGAGAGAAGACATGCATGACGAAACGGTCTTAATAATGTGATTGTTGTACGATAAATGTGGGTCCAATAACACTCCCAGGTCCTTTGCAATTTCACTAGGTGATAAGTCCTTCCCTAATAAAGATAGGGTTATATCTTGAAGCTTGGGTAGCATTTTTCTGGTACCAAACACCATAAGTTTGGATTTATCAGGATTTAGCAATAAATAGTTTCTGAAGCACCAGTTACACACTTTAAATAAATCTTCATTCATTTCTGCCACGGCAATGTCTTTGTTCTGAAGCTTGAAGGAGACTTGAAGCTTTGTATCATCTACGTAGTTATGGGAAATGCATTTCTGTGGAACAGCAGGAAGGTCGTTTACATAAATGCTAAAAAGGAGTGGGCCCAGGATGCTACCTTGTGGGACACCACTACTTAGTGGCAGGGACTCGGACAACGTAGAGTTTATCCTTACAACTTGCTGGCGATCACTGAGGTAACTGCGAAACCACTGGAGACAGGTGTTAGAGGCGCCAACATCCTTCAACTTGAGTAACAGAATTTCATGACTGATGCTATCGAAAGCCTTGCTCATATCCAATAACACCATTGCCGTCAGTTCACTTTTATCAAAGCCGCTAAGTATTGCATCCGTAGATTTAATTACTGCTGTTTCGGTTGAATGCCATTTCTTGTTGCCACTTTGGTTCTTTGACAGCCGTTCCTTAGAGGTTAGGTAAAAATTAAATTGATTATGAGCAACCCGTTCGCAAATCTTTGAGAGAACAGGTAAAAGGGAAATAGGCCGATTATTGTTCGCTTGTTCATGATCACCATCTTTGGGAATAGGCACAACTTCCGCTATTTTCCAAGAAGAAGGAAAAGTTGAGGAGCCAAGAGAGGAATTAACTATAGATGTAATTGCAGGAAGAATAGGTGCAATACAGTCTTTAATGACACGGATCGGAATGTTATCAATTCCCGAGGCTTTGTTAGATGGCATTGACGCTATTATGCCTTTTATTTCCTTGCTGTCGGTACAACTAAAGGAAAACTGCTCGCATATGGGATGTTGTCTAGGTGTGAAACGATGCTCGTGAAGATCATGACAATGCTCGTTAGCCAAGGATTTAATCTTGTTTACAGTGTTTTGACCAACGGACACAAAAAAATTATTAAACTCATCGGCGACAATTTTATCGTCTCTGCTGAATGTTCTCGAAGAAGTAGAATTTTTCGGAATGCAATGGCGAATAGCTTTCCAAATGTTATTGGAGTTTCTAGGATTACTTTGGATCTGGTCGGTGACAAATTCTCGCTCTGCAAATCTAATTTCCCGTTTTACCTCTCGTCTGAAGTTTTTATAAGCTGACCAAGCCATCGGATCATTTGTCCTTTTAGCAAGTCTGCGCCAGGAATCCCTTTCTCTCATCAGAGCGCGGATATTGTCAGTTACACAAGGGTTAGGTTTCCCACGTACTCTAAAGGTCTTAAGAGGAGCATGTTGATCAAAAATGTCATTAAACAACAGGTTAAAAGCATTCAGCTTATCATCTACGTCGCTAAAAGCCTCAATTACAGACCAAGGAACTTGCGAAATATCGTG
>NC_090888.1:27104643-27109643 GCF_036669925.1 Montipora capricornis | reverse complement strand
CGGCCCCCCGACCTCTGAGTCCCCAAGCCCCCGAGTCCCCACGTTCCCGAGTCCCCGCGTCCCTACGTCTCACTTTTCGACACAGCCCAAACCGGACGATCAGCTGTTTTGAGATTTGAACCCTAACGGTTGATTTCCCTTCCTATACATCTTCTTACAACTGATGACGCGTTTCCTTCACCGGTATCCTCCGGTCCACATTGAACGAAATCGAACGCAAAATGATTGAAAAATGGTTCCTCAAAAAATTGAATTTCAGTCGCTTTCTGGTTAATTTCTTTATAAGACTAGCGAGAGAATATTGTTTACACACCAGTTGCTGGAAATAAGGCATTTTCATCAAAATTTTAGCTATTTATGGATGATTCAAAATTTGACCGAAATCGCTTTGATTCCTTGTCTATTTTTATACAGTTAGTGACCACTAGTGACAAGCCCACAGTCATTACTGTATGCACCTTTCGTTTCGCGGACAGGATTTCAACCGCAGCGTAACACAATCGTTTGTATGTGTTTAGATCACATACGATGCTTCAAATCAACAAGATCAATTCGTATGGTGAATTTACCTGGACAAAAGGTCAAATAGGACTCATCTGGTCCCTGTGGTGCACTTTTTCGTGCGTGCAGCATCGATCTTATCTTATGTTTCTACATTAAATAATTATTGGACATCATCTGGTAGATGTTCTACGGATATGCATGAGTGAATTAGAGGAGGAACAACCAAAAAATTGCCTTTTAAATCTGCTCTCGCTGCACGTGTTCAAAACGGTGTTCCACCAGCCTACGTTTCTTTGCAGACGCTGGCACGATCGTGCCACAGCAACGTGCTGAGTTTCGTGGAAGGAAACCAGAAGAAGAATAAATGAACACACCTTGAGAAGTGATCTTCTCCTTGCAATAAAACAATGTAATATGGACTGTTGTACCAGTTGTCGTTGCCTTCTGGCGTTTAAAATCGCCTTCCTTAAAGCAAACTTCCTCCGGCCTTCCCATTTTAGCTGCTGTTCTATATGTGCAAACGCTGGATGGAAGGATTGTTTTATCGGTTCTGGCTTTGATTTTCAATTTGGCGCGACTGAATTAAGGACGTTCGCGCCCAAAACGTTCCCACGTACAGATTTTTTTTTAAAATTGTCACGCAGAAAGGTAATGATCTACTTTTGCCAAAAAGGCAACAAAAAAAAAAAAAACAAAACAAAACAAAAAAAAAAACAATGAGGGGTCACCGTGCTCGTTTTCGAGATCATGAGTTGCACTTTTTTAAGATTGCGTTATTTTAAGACGATGTTAGCTTACAACTGTCAGCAATAAAAAAGCTATATTAGTGAAATTTAGAGCAGGTAAACGTACCCAATTCAACATAACTAATATAACTAAACAAACTTTTGCAGCTGATGTTCTTTTCCGAGGTGAAATAGACCTTGAAAAACGATACATGTTAGTCTAAGAAGGAAAACTTCGGTCGCACAAGAGAATAAAAGGCGAAATATTTGTAACTTCTCACGTACAGAGTTTTGTTTTTTGTTTTTTGTTAAAATGAACAAAATCAGGAAAGGAAGTGATCTAAGAAAAGAAAAATGGGGGTCACCTAGAATTCAAGAGAGTAAAATCGCTGCGAAGTTCTCAGAGGGATTGTATATTCGCACTGTCACGCCATTGCGTGACATTCCGAGAAGATCTGGGTCCACAGCTGTCCCATGACGCCACACGCATTTCACGTTCCATTCTTGTGGAAAATGTTTGCGCCTTTAGCATCGTGTTTACCTTCGTGGTCTGCGATGCATGACGTGTGCGTGACATGCGCGAAAAAGTCGCAGTAGCAATGGGCGCGAACGTCGTTAAGTTTCATATTTAGGCATAATATTTGTGTCCTAAAATCCCCAGCTTTGTTCCAAAGAAAAGATTTGCAAGCTACACCCTTCAATTTCATGTGCTTCTAGTCTTTTTGTCAGGAAATTAGTCATCATTCCTGTGGCAACTGCAAAGAACTTGGGCTCATGGTTTGTTTCTAAGATGACGATGGCATCTCATGTTACAAAAACATGCAACTCTGCGTTTTACTATCTGCACAATATGAGACGAATAAGAAAATATCTCTCTGAAGAAAATACTAAGACTTTAGTTCATGCCTTAATTTCAAGTAGAATTGATTACTGCAATAATCTGTTATATGGATTCCCGGAATATTAAATCAAGAAATAACAGCGTGTACAGAATATGGGTGCTAGGCTAATATGCATATGCATAATATGTCGTATTACTCCCTTATTGCTTTATTGGTTGACTTACATTGGCTTCCTATTATGTTTTGAATTGAATTAAAAATTCTGTTGATTGTTTTTAAGATTTCTAAGGGTCTAGAACCTTCATTTTTGCCTTCTTTGATTACACATAAACCTGAGTCAAGATATAACCTAAGGAACTCTATTGATCGTACTTTACTTAGTTATCCTTCCCTTAAGTCTAAGGCAATTCTTGTTGATCTCGCATTTATCTTCCCTGCTCCAACGTTATGGGATAATACGCCTAGAGAGATTAGAGAATCTAACAGAGTTGATTGTTTTAAAGGAAAGTTAGGACTTTACTTTTTAAATATTATTATAGTTATTATTATTTATCGTAAAGCGCTGTTAATCAGCATATGTAAATAGCGCTATATAAGTGATTAAACTATCACTATTACTATTACTATTACTATTACTATTACTATTACTATTACTATTACCATGACATGATTAATTATTTGCCCCGTAATCTTTCTCACGATAAAAACTGATTTCGATTTACTTACTAGCATTGTTGAAACTAACATCGTAAATGGTTGCATCATAAAATTGACAGTTACCTTGGCGTTTCAGAGTTGTGTTCTCTCTGTTCTCTTGAATCGTTTTTTCCATAATGGACAAGCCTTTAAATGGGAAATTAAGTTCATAAAACACCAAGGAAAAATAGAAACGAGAGAGTAGCAAATTCTTTGTCCTGTTGTATATGGGGGGAACGAGAATAAACCATAAGAGAAGCCGTGTCCGTCCTGTAGCCTAGGCCTGTGCGTAAGCTCTCCTTTTTGCGAAAATCGAATTGCAAGACTGCATGCGCGAGCGACAAGCGAAAGTTCAAGTTCGTGCGCGAGATATGCATGTTTCGCAGTCCATGGTTATTCGCACTCATCTAAGATGGACACCTTGCTCACAGACTGATCCTTATGGCAAGAACTTTAATATCACCTAAAGCATAAACTTCTAAACTTTTCCTTAATTTACTCTGGAGAATGATGGCTACTTAGCTTCAACCGTAATACTAATCAGGATAGCACGGATGAAGACTAGAGAGGCTGGGAATGGAAATCATTACCTTGTATTGACGATGCTGACTTCCACTCGTATCCACGAAAAGCCTCTCTTAACAAATCTTCAAGGAAATTTGGAAACTGAAAAGTCCAAGGGTTGATTTGAAGGTACCTGCAATTTCATTTCTCTTTTATTTGTATAACTAATTGGTTACACCTTTATTATAGGAAACTAAATACAATAGAAAGAGGATGGTGAGTGAAGCACTGTCAAGGTAGTGACAAGAATTAATCCGGAATGTAAAAATACTTCGTTCACACATTAAAACCTTGTCTACCCAACTGCAAATACGTAACTTGCAATATTCACCCCCAAACTGAACGAATTCAGTGTTTACGTTTTCACTGAATCATGATCAGGGAAAACAAGCGTTGGCACTGTCATATCATGATGGCTCTTCTCAGTTCTTGAAGTACGTCAGTTATATTCGTCCGTCGATGATTGGGAATCCGGGAAAGAAAAATCAATGATGCGGTACATAGCAACGCCTTTGTTCAGGGCTTGACACAAATTGTTGAAAAACAGAAAACAAGACCTAATTGTATCGAAGTCAGAATTTTACTAGTTTCATTTGGTTAACTATTTTTCTAAGAGTTCTAAGAAACAATCGTACTTTTGCAAGTTAAAATGAAAATCAATATTTGTCCAGATAGGAAATACGAAATCAATGTTAACAGTGAAGCTATGCGTAGAATGGAAAGACAGTTCATGTCATATTATTAGCGTGAACGTGCATCATCGACGAGGAAGCGTGTGAATTGTTAATTAATTAAAGAGCGAAAGCCGAGCTCGCGGTAACAGTTGCTTGAAGGGCACACGAGAGAAAGTGTAAGCATGTGAAGGGCTCAATTGTTATAGTTATCTTGTGGATCACCACTTGATAAGCGAACATCTTGTAATACACAAGCCATACAAAGGTGGATAGCGCAATTCAGCGGACTTACCACTATCCGGGGGATGAGTGCTATAAAAGCCAGTTCATTTTTCCACCGTCCGACATTATTCAACAGTTAGAAGCACCCGACCTTCCAGCAACTATGTCCTGACGCGCACTTTAATTTCGTTATTACCATGCATAATGAATTAAAATTAAGCGAGTTTACCGAAATCATTCAGAAATATCTTGCAAACATTCCAATTTTTCTGTAGTAGTTATTCATAAAAACGCTATTGGTTGATCCAAAAAAGATAGCGAGAAGCAATGTAATTTTATATATCAGACAAAACCGGCTAAATTACATAGAAAAAAGTCCCACTTATTTAAGGCAGGTCTCATGCTTCGTCGTAAACTGGCAGAGAAAAAGAGAGCACCCTCAACATTTTGTTAGCCTACGAAAGGCTTAGCTAGAGGAATTTTCAATTCAGTCTTATCCAGAAAATTGAAGAAAATACGTGCACATGTTGTGGTAGTGTTTTTCATGGTAGTGTTGAGGTAGGGTTTTTCATCCATGCAAAGGACAGTTATTTGAATCACGGTTAACGTTTGCGTGAGCAGGCTTTTGGGAAGGGTCAGTGGAGCTACAAGCAACACGATTTTTTCCTTTTGAATTTTAGAAAATGCATGCATTTAGTTAGATGACCAATTAACGGAAGATATGCCAAAAGGGTCTCCGGCTATACTCTTGGATTATTGTACCGTTGTGAGAC
>NC_090888.1:27072143-27094643 GCF_036669925.1 Montipora capricornis | reverse complement strand
CGAAAGGGCTAAGGTGATGGCCAAGCCTGGTCTAAAGCTGTGCAAGGTTTCTCCGTCGTAAATGTCTGCCTCCTGCAGATAGCCACGGAGTCGCGACTGCAAAGTGGCTGAAAAAACCGAAAAGAGAGCTCGAATAAAAAATATCTACAGGCTGCCAGCCCTCGAGTGGGACAGCGAAAAAGGCAAAACAAAACAAAACTCAACGGATAACGTAAGCACACAAGGGAGATTAAATAAAAATGGCGAAGAAGACGTGTAAGGACCCGCCCAAGGGATGGCAGCCTGAGCGTCAGTAATCCAACTAGGGCATTAGACACCCTTTCAGGCTACCATTGGAAGGGATATGAAACAATTTGGGAGGACGCGCAACTGAAAACACAAATGAATGGGAAATACCGACATAAAATCATTATAAACAAATTAAATAAACAAATTCGGGAGACGAGACACGCGCATGGAAAAAATAAACCCGGCGTTTGTGAGGCAAAGCACACAAAACATGACCAATAAACGTGTGCAAACTAGGTAAGGGAGCCGAAGGGAGATAAAAGGCACTACACAAACCCGGTGTTTGTGAGGCAAAGCACACAAAAACATGACAAATAAGCTTAAAACGTGTGGAAACTGGGGAAGGGTCCGCTGGGAAATAAAAAGCACTACAGAAACCCGGAGCTTGCGAAGAAAGAAGAAAACGGTACTAACAAACGGCCACGCGGAATAACAAGACGAAGAGGAATCGGGGAAAAACCAAAGCAGTAGAGCGAGCAAATAACAAGAAATGAAATTGACACCTGCAAAGGAGCAGGGTCTTGTTGAGGATTGTCAACATTAGCTGGAGCAGCTGGAGGCTGAACAAGAGCTTGGGCGGCTGGAACTGCAGCTTGAACAGGAACTTGAGCGTCAGCCATAACACGGTTCTGCACAAGAAGGATTCTAACGCGAACTGGGCCGAAATGATATGCGGAGCTCTTATTTATACTCGCACTGCAAGGGACTGGCGCAAATAGTCCAATTAATGACCTTGATATGCACTTAGCGTTGCAAAAACTCACAATTTATGTGAATAATCTTCTTTGAAACCTCACAATTTCGGCTGCAAAATACACATATAGAAAGCACTGATTAGCCTGGCGATGGATTAGCCAGGAACAAAGAACGACAAATGAGATTTCTTTCACGGTGGACACGGTGAACACCCGTCTATTAGTGTTCGATTCCTGACGTCACTTGGGCCGTGGCACCCGTCACAATTCTCCAACCGTTTTCTTGCGACCAACAACTATAACGTATAGTAACCACTTTAGGAGTAACGTATTCATCTTTTTCAGCACTCTTTTCAGAAAAAAAAAGAAAGGAAAAAAACAAACAACCATAACTTGTAGACCTTCTTTAGCAATATCGCGCTTCCAATGGATGTTTTTGTCACTGTCCTCGGGAGCCTATGGAAACAAATAGCAAGCCTGGTTTGAGAGATCCTTGATAACTTGCCAGATTTTGGTATTTTCTGCATTTCCTCAAAACTTCGCAGTGATCCACCTATGACGTCAACAGAGGTGTTGTACGTTGACTGGTTAATTATAGATTGATAAATGCAGTTTTATATGTTAAGAAATCGGTGACTCAGAATATACATTATGTAAATAGCTGTTATTACAGCTGAGCCCAATTAAGTTTCAGCAGTGTCCGTTTCAGAGAGCGCGAAAGAGAGACTTTCGGATAGACAGTGGATAAAATTAAAACTAGACGCTCCATGAGCGTAAACTGAGTTGCCTGTGGTACGTGTTACACAAAAATAGAAGGCACTGAGTTGGGTGGTGTTGAACTGCAGCGTTCCAGTTAATTTTTTTTTAAGTGGGGGACCTTTAAACCGTTTGAGGGGTCACCCAGACGTTGCGTCAGCAGTGGCCCTTTGGCTCACATGTTCTCGAGTCGAGGGGTGAATCCGGAACTTCCAGAGAGAGGTTGCGGAAGAAATTGCGTCGAGAGAGCACCCCACATGCCCTCTATCCGACAAATTCATGTTAGTGATGTATATATTTCAGGGAAAAACTGAAATGATCATTATCGTAAATGAAACCGCCAGATGGAAACTGTACCACTTAAAAGTCGGTTGGTTACAGAAGCTTTTTAAATACTGTAAATACTGATGACAGGACATTTTTTTTGGCTTAACATTTGCACCAAGAAGTACCATAAATGCCGGGAGTTAAAAGTAAAATTCAAGCTAAAAGATACTCTGGGTACCAGAGGAATTTTTTCAAGGTTGGATCGAGAGAACGGTCTGGTCAACGGTCGAGCGCTGCTTCGGAGTCGCAGAGCGTTCCCTCCGACCTTGGAAAAAAATTCCTCTAGCACTCAGGGTAGCCAAAAGACAGATGAAGATAAAAAATAACTACTTTGTTGATAAATTCTTAGCAAAAGATTAATGACAATAGATCGTAAAAACACTAAAATTTCGGCAGTCTCTAACTTCCTTGAATCAAAAGGAATTGAAGGTCAATGTTCTGTCAAAAGAAAGAAAAAGTGCGGGTTATTTTACGTCCCACAGGATTATAAGCATTGAAGGGTTGTGAGACGGGACCTCCGGCTTGTCGTCCTCATCCGAAAAGACTTGAAATTCTAACTATTTGCAGATGTAATTACACAGGCAGAACTTTCTCCTCAGTTATTTAAAGACCCTGAGTGTTGGTCCGGCCGGCCGGAGTTGAACTCACGACCTCTCGCGTGACAGCCCGGTGCTCAACCTACTGAGCCACCGGTGCGCGGTGAAATAAACGCGATGGAACAAGCGCGGAATAAGCTTTCTTTCATATAAATCTTTACTGTCACACTTCCAATTATGTTTTACCTGAAGATCTAGACTGTGCGGAATTGAGTGCAAAAAAAATGTAAATAGCCTTATAACTGAGATGCAACTTCACAAAACTCTTACAGATGCATTCAAGGCGTGCGATTCCCGTAATGTTTTTGAAGCCCATACAGAATTTGCCATTTGTTTTCGGTGTTAATTTAGAACCAAAGCACTCTGTTGATACAGAGATCAAACGTTGTCGAAGTCCATTACTCGTCACTTTTCAGATTCCAGATGTTGATTTTTCACCGCCTGTCTTGTTTATAGAATTGACTTTCCATTCTTAAGCTCCATAAGGGTATACTGTTTAAAGATCTACTAAAACCCCGTTCGTGTTACAACAACAACAACAATACTTCCATCCCATAATTATAATAAACTAATAACAATTATACAATAATCATACAATAACAACGATAGTACAGCAGATGATAGGGGTGCTGGCTGCCCGAAATAAGCTAAAAGTTAAAAATGCCAGGTAACCAGTTTTAACTACTTTTCTTTTAAAAAAAGAAAAGTAGTTAAAATGTTCCGTTCAGGGACACAAGAACAAACAAACATAGATACACACAAAATAGAGATAAAAAGAGTTAAGTAAACTACCAGTATCGTAAAGTGACTAAAATTCATACATTTCAAAAGAGTATTATATTTTTAATTTCTTATCTTAAAATTACAAAATTGACGTACAGATGTCTAGTAATCTTGGATAAATTGCGTTTCATTTTCTTTTTAAACAAAGACAATGGAGATTATTTTAATATTAATATTTTCGTCAATGGACTTCCAAACTGATGGGCCTTGGAATATGATATTGAATATTCCGTAATTTGCTATTGCTTTTGGGAGATAATAAGACTCTTTTGCAGCAAGTCTGTGTTATTTTAGTGAAAAAAGAAACAAAGACAGGTGGTAGTAATGGGTTATGATATTGATACATAAAGATTGCTAAATAAAAATTCTACTACCCCCTGGAACCTAAAAAAGATACCCACAAAGACACTGCTTAGAAGGGGAGTGTCAGGAAAGACGTTTCCATACACGGAAAAAAAGAAGAAAAAAAGAGAAACGACTAAGTGCTACCCATTTTATTTCCGACTGTTTTGCCAAGTTATAATGCGTTCCTATCCAGAATTTACGTTTTTCTCAGGACAAGAGAAAATGCAATTGTTGAATGGGAGCTGTTTTCCATAGTTTCGCACATTTGGGGTTGTTACTACCCCCCCCCCCCCCTCCCCCCAATGTATAGCTTTTTATATTTCTTAAGGTTTCACGTTTCTTGCATGTTGCACTCAAATAAAATAAATTTCCTTTTAATTATATCGAGCCCTCATAGCACCACTCGCTCGTTTTATCATCTGGAAGGCTAGAGATCATCTCTTGACTCACGAATAAAAATTTATGGAATCATTCACGTCTTGGACTACAACATAACAAAAAAAGCAAGCTACCTAAATACGATTGCTAATCACGCGATAAAGAAAAATTGCATAAAGAACATGGTAAAAGGAACAAAACTAGAAAATTCTGAATCTACTTTAATCTCGGAGATTAAAGTAGGTGCAGAATTTTCTAGTTGTTAGTTCAAACCACAGAATAATATATAAAAACACACAAGAACACGTAGGCACACGGCTTAAGGAATTCGGGCTCATAAACTTTTATCTCCTGTTTCGAATCGGAGCGTTAAGTTTTTTATTGCTACAGCAAGTTCCGCAAAGTTAAATATAAGCTGTGCGTCTCGAAATATCAGTCTCTGTGTTATGCCACTGTGGGTTGACTTAGCTTGGCAATATATAAAGGCCTGGCCAAAGGCACGTAACATTTCAAAGTAACATCTTGCATCATTGTTGGGCACAACATGCTGCGATGAGTTGCAACATGTTGGATGATGTTGAATCAAATTTGAAAACGGTAAAAATTTTCGTGCAACATTTTGGATGTTGCATGATGTTGTACTCGTTTGGCCACATTCAGGCAACATTGTTGCACTAGGGCATGCGCGCCAGGTACACTTTGTTGCGCGCCAGGTGCTGGGGCACATGAACGCCGACATGTTACGTTGAAACTGTTGCTTGCGTTTGGCCAGCCCGTTCAACACATGTCGCAACATCTTGCATCAGTGTTGCAAGATGCTGCTTTGATATGTTGCGAGCGTTAACGTTTCGCACTACCTCTTCGCCTACAAACACATCCATATGTTCTATACAATGCCTTTCCATACTTTCTACCATAAAATTAGGCTAAACAAACTTCGAAATACTCGAAAATAAAAGCGAAGGAAATAGTCGAGAATCAAAAAATCACACAGTCCTTCGATAAGAAATTCTTTTTTGACCCGAAAGCGTCGTTTTCACGCCTTCTAAAACTAACACTGCTGAGACGTGGGCTGAGACAGCTGGTCATTGGTTACTTGTTCCTTCTATCGCGATTTGTACCTTTCATCCCTTGTTTGTTTTCTTTTCCTTCTTCTTCCCGTGAAAGTTAGTATTTTAGTGAATCGATGGAATTGATATTAGTTTATTGTGCTTGATTGCAGCAGTTTTGTGTAACTTAGGCATTTTTTTTTTTCCACAAGACCATAATGGCCTATTGTTAGTTTCCAGTTGATGAAGCAATGGACAAGAACTTGGCTAGGAGGAGAAATCGGCCATTACAATGAAGAACAATAATAAAAGCAAGGTGACACACACCAACACCAACCCGGTGTGGCCAACACATCACGCATGCGCACAACCCTTTTACCCGGTCAATTAGCAGCAATGGACAGCTGTTTCGACCTTTTGGGCCTCAACAGCATGGCGTAGCTAACATACCAGTCATGTGTTTTAATTGGCAGCTGCACATGCCATACATGTGGTGAGCAGGGTTGGGAACGGCAAAACTGTTCTCCCACGGCAAGAATGAAGATTGACTTGTACACTTAAGGCCCAGGCAAACAGCTTTAATATTTGCTTCAACGACCTTTAGAATTGTTTGAGCGCTGTTGAACGATGCTGACCGCTGGGATGACAAACATTTTCAACACGTCATCTACATTTGATTCAACCAAGCTTCACTAAGTTGTTACCATGGATACAGACATGGATACGTCGTTTGCAGACCGTTAATTGGGTACGCGATGTTGAACGCTGTTGAAGCAAAGTTTAAACGAATTTTTTTAACTCTTTCAACATCTATTCAACTTCAATTCAACATGTTTCAACACGTTTGAAAGGGGGAATGGGAATTCTAATATTCAATACTTGGGTGCGGCTTTGCCCATGGTGCCTTGGTCATGAAGTGGTTGAAACCCGCCATCTTGAGTGACGTGCTAATGCTAGTTTATTACAGCAATTAAACGGTTTCGACACTGCTGTTCAACAAAATCGAACAGATTTTCAAGCAAATGTTGAAGACGTTTGCCCGGGCCAATATATCGCAGGGAGAAAAATGAAAGGGGCCATGTATTTTCATGGCGATTTCGGGCATGGTAGGTGTGACAAGACATGTTGAAGGTAATCTAATTAATGTCTCTTCCTCACTTTTAAAAGGTTGTTCCCTCGTGCTGACATCCACTGGGTGTCTGCCAATAGCGTCAAGTTTTGTCCAATCGACTCATGAATTATGCAGAAAAGGAAAAAAAAAAAGGTTTCTGTGACTTCCTTTGATGATAATTACGTTCACTGAACGTTAATTCTGAGGGTAATTTTAAATGAAGGAAACAAGTCGTTTGTTTGGGCTGTAGCGATGACAGAGCAAGGCCCCGACATCCTCAGCCACGAGACGAAAATCGCAAAAAGTTCTATAGACCAGTGGAGGAAATATAAACATCGAAGATCAGCTAAATGTGCCGACAATCACAAATTTGCCAACGGTACGGGATGCAGTTATCTACTCTTAAGTGTATGATAAAAATTACGGTCTCGTGGACATTATAATGATAAAAAAACTGACGCTTTTCGTTAAATTTTCTCACATTTACTATAATACCAATAAGTGAAAACAATACATCACTGTTGCCAATTAGCAGAGACATGTTTTGTTGCGTATGACAATTTCTAAGTAATTATAACTAACTGCTATTTTATGCTTTTATTTTAGTTGGAGAATCAATAGATGTCATGCATAAGGGCACTGTAATCACAAAATTGCGAAGCTCCTCGAAGAAATATCCCCGAAAATATTTTCTTGATCAACAAGCCGCGAATATCTGCTGGATTCCTTCCAAGAAGGGTGTTAGAGCCAAGAGTAAGTTTCCACGTATCTAAAAACTAATAATCCCACAAAATGCTACATGGACGAGCTGCAGTTGTTTCTCTATATTTAAAAAGTCGTTTTTATTTCCACATTTTGTGGCTGAAATGGATCTAAAACCAAAAATAGTCCAGTGAAATAATTTAAGAGTATGCTGTTTGAAATGTATTAAATTAGTGTAATTATTCGTTTTGGTCTAAACGGAAGTTAAAGTGTAACTTTTACTCTCAGAATTTTCTCTCCCCTCAAAAAAATATTATCTTTTTTTTTATATATAAGGCATTACGAGCAAGTTGATTCATTCTAAGGGAATGGTCTTAATTAAGTGTTTGATGAATCCTAGTGTATTACCTGTTTATTTACTTGGGTAATTATCCAAACTTGTTTTTAGATGGCAAAGCATGCACCAAATATAAAAAATAAAAAAATAAAATCACTTCCAGAAGGAAGAAAAAATATTCTGAGGAAATCATTAAAAAAAAATGGAAAATGACAGAAAACAAAGATACAGTGATACAGTGTGTATCATCAGGATCGATATGAAAGATGCAGCCAGTTTCAATCAATAATTAATTACTTCGCCGCGAACAAAAGCCCTCTTTGCCCACAGCCAAGTATTGGGCATCGGATGCAATTAGTTGGAATAACATTGGGGCGCTGTAAACGAGGAGAAACTTGTCGTTGTACAAATAGTTGGTTTGTGATTCGGACACATTAAAATATTCTAATGACGACTTCATTAAAAAAAAAAGTGTCGCTGAAGCCACAACAAACCTTGTCATAGGATAAAAAGGATAAAAATGATCCTCGCATTTGTCTGGACAACTGACGCTTGGAAAACTCAACTGGCTCAGACGGGATTCGAAAGTCATGCCCTCTAGGACGCCAGTGCAATGCAATGCTCTTACAACAACTGAGCTATTCTTTGTTTTACGTTATCAAATTGTGACTCACTTGTAATATTTTATATATGGACTGGTTTTTCCAACCATTTTGCACGGCAAGAACATGTATATTTAGGATTGTTTTGGTTAAACTATAAAATAATGCTGTTTCATTACAATTTACCTACCCTGTGATGATCTGATATATTGACATCGCGTCAGTAACTTGTTTTATTAACAACATGTTGCACTTTAAGAATTAGTATTAATGAGGGCTGAGGGCTTCGAAAAATATTTCATTGCTATACCGAATCGTCCTATTTAATATGATTTTAAGGGCGTTTAAAAATGATAATTGATCAAAATTACTTTCTCTAACGCAATAATGTCCCTTATGCACTGTTTAATAAACTAGAAGGAGTGTTTTATCGCGTTCTAAACAAAGTAGTAGCCAAAACGCGATGCCAGGGCCGGGGCCGGGGCTGGGGCCGGGGTCGGGATCAAGGTTGAGGTGTCTTTATTTTTCCCTTTTTTTTTCCAATTTTTTTTGTTTCAATTTTTGTCGTTATTCTCTTGTACTGTTATTTTCGAATGACCGTCATCTTTCCTTCATTTATGGTGGAAATTAGTACAAAAAATTAAGGAACCTACGGAAGCTATATGAAAGCTAGATCTTAAGGGACATCTTGGTTTTGTTTTAAATCGGACTTTTTTTTATTGTGTTTATGGAATATACGCCATGCCACTGCCAGAGACACTGAAGACTCGCTGAGCTCCACACTTTAAAATCACATCGTAACAATGATCGTCACGCAGTATCGCAACGTTTTCATTTGCTTCTTTGTTCGTGTAGGAGTAAGCGTATATTACCCACAAAAACTACAATTTCAGTCGGACATTCTCTTAATTTCGAAAAACAAACTAAGACCTTCTGGGTGTTCACTCTTCATTTTGAAGAAAAGAATTTTTGTCGTTATTGTCCTGTTACTGTTACATTTTAATGTTTACTTCGTAAAAACCTTCTACCCAGTACAATTAAAACGAAACAAGATATAGTCACAGTTCCACCATGGTCGTTGCGCAAAGTTCTCATTTGCTTGTTTCCGCAAAATTGCTGTCAATGTTCTTGTGTTTTTATCGTAAAATTGGATTCGATACTTTGACGTCCAAATAGAATTGGCTAGCAAGTTCCTGCTCGAGTCTAACTTTACGACAAACCGTTTGAAGTAAAGTCAGACGACTGAACATTGACAACAACACGAACAAACAAGCAAATGATAACATTGCGTGAGTGCGTGACGATCTTGGAACTGTTATTCTGTTGTTGTTGTTGTTGTTTTTACGAAGTAATCATCCTGACAACTCGATTTAAAGTGTGGAGCTCAGCTAGTAGTCTTCAGCGTCTCTGGCAATTGGCGCATATTCCAATTTCGAAAAATAAACGAATTTTTGGAAAGACAAACTTAAAACGCTTGCAAGTTTTAAAACACAAAATGGCCCTTAGGAGATTTAATAGCTTCCGTAGGTTCCAATTTTTTTTTTGTTTTTGATTTTTTTGCACCATAAATGAAGGACAGATGCCGGTCATTCGACAATAACAGTACAGGAGAACTGAACGACAAAATTGAAAAAAAAATTAAAAAAGAAAAGAAACCCCGACCCCTACCCCGGTCCTGGCCCCGACTCCTACCCTGGCCCCGGCCCCAGCCCCGATATTTTCCGAGTAGAGGGGGCAGCTGTACAAAGGCTAATTAGTACGCTTTATATAAGGAACGGAGGAGCGTGCACGTGACCTTTTTTAGTGGTGACCTGGTAGGCCATTTCGATCATGGGAATAAACTATGAGAGGGTGATGTGAAGTACTATATTCAACCCATGCAAACCATGTGAGAGTTAGCCCTACTAATGGAAAGGGGCCCACCCAAGGGCAGAGAAAAACTCTGTATGTAATTTGAACACACCACCTTCGGGTTAGATCATCGCTGCTCTACCGACTGAGCTACAAGGTCAGTCAAGCTACAAGCTCTGTCCATAAGTCATATCCAGTAGTAGAGCTAACTGTCACATGGTTTACATGGGTAGAAAATAGCACTTTACTTCACCCTCTCATAGTTAATTATGTTGAAATATAAGTGCTTCACGGCCAACGTTTGCATAAATGTAACCCCTTGTACTTGTACATATTCATTGCCGTGAATTTGACATCTTCAATTCCCACAACTTGCGCCCGTCTGACCTTGTAGCTCAGTCGGTAGAGCAGCGGTGATATAACCCGACGGTCGTGGGTTCAAACCCCACGCTGATCAGAGTTTTTCTCTGTTCTTGAATGGGCCCATTTCCATTAGTAGGGTTAACGCTCACGTGGTTTACATGGGTAGAAAATGGCACTTCACATCACCCTCTCATATTTAATTCTGTTAAGATATACGTGTACGGCCAACGTTTGGATAACAGTAACCCCTTTTACTTGTACATTTCGATCATGAAAATTTAATGAGTTTTTGAATCCGTACTTTTCCCCCCTTCTGGGAGTGGGTGTTGGGGGAAAATCTGGAAAATTTGGAAATCGCCCCTGTTTGGACTTTTGTCCTAAATGCATTACCATTTGAAGAAATTCGTAAAATTTCGTTTTGGCATCGAGAACCTGTCTTTGAAATTGTAATCGCTTTTACATTTTCTAAAGACATCTTCCGGGAAAAGAAAACAGTTATCAGGAAACTGAAGTAAGAGTAGCAGAAAAAATCGTATCCTTTGTGTTCGTCCTTGTTCTCCAGTAACGATTACTAACATGTTATTGAGAAACTCTTTTTAACTGAAAGAAATGAATAAAAAAGACATGAATACATAGATAAACATGCATAGAGATAAATAAATGAATGAATGAATAGATGATAAACGAAAGAATGAATGGACAAAAATACCACTCGAGCTAAGTTACTTTATTTGGCATGGGCTGTACCTCACACACGTGGAAGACGCATGTGGCTTCGAAAGAAATGCCCTACACTTTGTTCCCCTGGCAAGCACTTTTTTGTGGCCTCGGATTTCAACTTGGATTGATAACGTTAGAACTTCTCTTGATCGAGATGTGTGCTTTTCAGTTCCAATAGCGTCAATCAAAGAAGTGCGAGAGGGATCCGCTACTGATGCTTTCACTCAATGCCCAGAGATATATGTAGAAAGCAAGTGTTTCTCGATCATCCACGGAGAACATTTTACTACCCTGGACTTGGTCTTCCCGACTCATGAGGAGTTCCTTCATTGGACCGTAGGACTTCGATACTTGTTGGCAAAGAAGTTAGGTATGTGGATATTAAAGACACGAGAGATTTCCTTTGTAATCTTGTGCGTTGCTAAGGGTCTTTCGTTTTCTCTGCAGACAGTACTTATTGTAGCCACAGGTTATGATGTTCCAAATGTAAAAGAAAAGAAAGAAAGAAATGCCATTAACCCTGCCTAGATAGAGTTCACCTCTATGGCTACGGCTGTCGCATAAACGCCCAATTGATACTCGAGCAGTGACATAGTTTTGCAAACAAAAAGACAAGTGTTGCCCCATGACCTGATCCTTTCCTTTTTGTCCCCTTACAAGCTTGACAATATAAGTTGTGACGATAATTGATTTTTGGTTGAACTGTGCAAAATTGTTCTAAGAAATTGGTTTAGACATGGAAGAGAAACATCAACAAGAGTCGACTTGTTAATTTTTGATGGAAAAGAAAACCATTGGCCGGACATGGTAGGCAAACGTGAATAATCGAATCCTTTTTCAAAAATGCTGATCATGCGTGACAAAGCTTCTCTTGATGTCTTTAGCTCGACAATTCACTTCTTAACCTCACTCCTCCTTTTTTCTTACTCTCAATTCTCACCTTGGCAGGACTTATTCCAGGTATGTAAAATATCCTTCCACTTTCTTCTGATTGTCTACTTTCAGTGGCATGCGCACTATAGCATTTCGTCTTCCTTGGCAGGAGTCGAGCCTACGAGCTTCCAATTATTAGTTCGGTTGCTGTACCGTGCATTGAGCTTTTGGAGACTCATCGAAGTCAGTGGTACTGTATAGCATCCGAAATAAAAATCGGAAGGCGGTACGCTACACTCTTGCAATCGAGCACTCTTTCTTTTTCCTTCGAGTATTCTCGAGTCACCATAGGAAAAAAAAAACTCTTCATTTCATCTGCCATCGACCTCAGGCATTCATTTCGAAAGAATAGGTAGTCAGCTGATCATGGTGGCGCCACTCTTAACGAAATCGAGGCGCTACTGTTTATTCCTTGTTTATATATACATGCGGCACTCAGCATGTCAGACTATAAAACTGAAGCCTGTGATGTGGGGAGGGTTATTGGTGGGCAATGATTGCTCGCATGTCCTTAACCTACACAAGCACCCACTTCAGCACCCGGTTGGCTTATCATTGTTTGGCCGCCATGACGTCAAAGAGTAAACAAAATATATATTATTACTGATTTCAATCCAAAAGAAAAAAAAAATTGTATCATTGAACATGTTCTGCACTTATTGTACTAGACATTTCCGATTTTAACCACATTCTGATAGAAACGTCTTTTACAATGGTAGGTATTAATTTTTGATTTTCTTTGTATGACTTTATTGGAAAACTGCATTATCCTATTATCCTAGGCATTAAGTTAAAGAAGATACGAACATTAATGATCTAGACAAACTAACGGAAAAATTATTAGAGCTACGTATAAATAACTTTGCATTTGTGTAACTCGAGGTTAACACGGAAAAGCGCAAATGCCAAGTTAGAACTTTGCTTGTTTTTATTGTTGATGAACAGCTGAGGATGAGCCACTCCGACGTCAGACTTCAAGGGATCAGTATCCTTCATGATCAAAATAGAGAAAAAAAAGTGATCGATCGAGAGAGAGAAATGTAGATGCAACAAATGTATCATATCTAAAACTACAATGACTGCAAAATTCTTGCGCGCTCATTGGCTAATTTTTATTGTCAATAAGCCGACAGACACATAAATTTATAATTCATGCGATAATGATGCGATAGTACTTGCGTCAGATTGAAGTTTCTGTCATTTTTGTCTCTCGTTCTTCTCGTGTTTTGACTTAATTCTGATCCCTCTGCCTTTTTGTTATTTTTAAAAACAAATTGATGCCAGTTTTTTATGCGTCTGTCCAGCTATTGACAATGAATTTCGACGTAACATTGTCAAAGTAGTCTGCAGATCAGTCTGCAATGTTATGACGAAATTCATGATCGATAACAGGACATACGCATGAAAAACTGACATCAACTTGTTAACTTTACGATCACATTGTGTATATTGCCAATCATTTAGAGTAGTCAAGATCTAGAACAGTTGAGCATTTGCCCGTGAGTTTCTTTCTAGAATCTCTTTTCTTGACCATTCATTAGATGGTTGAAAGAAATCTTTCTTTCGGCCGACAAAAGCGGAGATGGGTTGCTCAGTGTGGATGAAGTTTTTGCTTTGATGCATAAGCTAAACGTGAAAATATCAAACAGAAAACTGCGAGAGGCTTTTAAGGTTAGTATGCCCTGGTGTAGTTTAAAAAAAGTCTCCCTCAAAAATGCATTGATTGTGTCCTTTGCTTGATCCAACCATAGGCAGCTGATACTGAGAATCAGGACTCGGATGGTCTCTTGGATTTCAACGAGTTCATCAATTTTTACAAGAGTATCTCTACAAGAAGAGAAATCTATCTTCTTCTTCTGAAGTGAGTTATCATGATTAAAACAGCCCGAATTAACACACTTGTTGGATTAGAGATAAACACATAAAAAAGGAGCGTAGCACTTCGATGAACTTTTGCGTTTGCCAAATCACAGGCTGCCTATAAATCGGTCCAAAAAATCCAGGAAATCCAGTATCCGACAAACGTTGTGGTCTACAATCATAGACAAAATCGTTGGGAAGGCTAGCAAGCCTTCTTTGCTTCTCTCCCCACCCCCTGATTCGATGTTGTGCAAAACTGAACGATTTTAGTGGGAAATTGTTGTGTTACTTTCCAACAAGAATGTTCTGCAAAACTAAATGGTTTTAGTGGGAAATTGTTGTGTTACCTTCCAACATGAATAGGGGATGGGGAGATATTCTTTGGAGCCTTAACAGAAGTGGGTTGAAATACAGCACTGGTGTGGTTTATTTTGCAAAACCTTCGCAACTACTTTTTTCTATGATTGTAGCTTAAGGACATTCGCGCGAAAATTGTTCAACATTGATTTTTTTCTGAAACTTTTACCACTGTAAGATGATGAGTTAGTTATGTCAGAAATGTAAAAAAAAATGGGGGGTTAACGACTTCGTTTTGGAGAGAACATGCCCGGAAAAACACCCAAAATGTGACAAAATCGGGCTTCGTTAGCGAATAAGGCCAGTGTCTGTAAACCCAAATATATTGCAATTGAATCTTTGAAGTGAAATCTTCTCTGCCAAATATTGTTTAAGTGGACTTATTAAGTGAATTTAGTCAACTGGTGAGGTTCCTTAAAGATCAAGTTCGCATTTAGGGACCACAGTTTCACGCGCCTTGCAGCCGCAAGATGGCAGGATTTGATGTCCCGTGAGCAAAAATCTTGAAATTTTTTTAACTTCCCACATTGATTTTTTGTTTATTTTTGGACAACGTGGAGATGATTGTAAGTAAAATCCGTTTCTGGAAAGAAAAATAGGGGTCACCGAACGTCCAAGACCGTTAAATCCAGGCAAAGCTATAGCAATGGCCTTTTACCCTATCATTTCTCATTTTATTACTTAGCGTGCGCGCTTGTGTATGACGTGGCGTGTGCATTTGCGTGCGCAGTAAGGATGCGCAGAAACAATTGGCGCGAACGTCCTTAAGAAGCTGTTGGTAAATTATATACCGAGGTGGACACGACAACTGAAACCATTTTGCATATTAATTAACATGGAGTGTCACTTCTGCTTTAAAATTCTCAGGTACGGCAATAGTAAAGAGCACATGACCGTAGATGAACTCAAACTATTTTTAGAAACGGAACAGAAGGTAAGGAGGCATTGTTACACTTCTTTGCTCATTGATAAATAAGTAATGGTGATAAGACTTCACGTCGTCCAATTCGGTCTGTAAACATACTAATGATTAACAAAAGCAGACGGCCGCGTAGCGGGAGTCCGATTTGTTTAATTACAGACCGAATTGGACGACGCGAAGCCCCGTTACCAATTAATAATAACCATTACAATTTCCAAATGCATTCTTTTTTCACTGTCTAATGTTACGAAATCGTCCATTTTGGAATTTCCCCAGCTTGGTAGGGTTAGTAGTTGTTGCTTGGGTTATTGCGATAAATTCTGTGATTGGTGGATTTAGCTGACGGCACTTAATATGATTGGCTGATGTAACTATCCGATTACAACCCTACACAATAATTACTGAAAAATAAAGCAGTTAATGCACCAATCAAGTTTGAGATAATTGTAATGGTTTTGATTAACCCTACAATTGGCGGTGGGACTACCAGTGACCTTACATTACTTTCCTTGTGCAACGCAATCAACTTTTTTTATTTGCGGAGGAAAGCAAAGAAGTTTCAGAATAAAACCATGGTTACCGGCGACGATTATGCTGTTCATGTGGTTAAGGGTTTGGTTCACAGTAGTGCTCATAATGGCGTACTGGTGAGTGATTCCCTTCCAATGAATACCATTTCATATGCAGAGGAAATCGAATGAACGCTATTGCATGTCGTGATCTATGGACAAGAGTGTGTTTTAAATGTTCTCAAAAGTGCACTAGCAATAGGTGCGCACAATTTGAGAACTTCCGAAGCTGTTTATTTATTATATACTGAACAAGTCCATCGCTGTGTTTTTAAAGCAACTTTCTTATTGTACTCTATCACCTATTTAAGCATTGCTCATTGACCAATCAGAAACGCGTTATTCTTTTTTCTATACCATTTCCTTGAAAATTCACATCCTTTTTTTTCTTTTCTTTTTAAAAAAGAACTTTTCTATTTTCTATCACGCATTGTACAGATGACTGACGTCACCCCGGAATATTGCTGTCAACTCATTCAAACATACGAGCCTGTTGAGAAACACAGAAAAGCTAGTATTCTGGGGATTGATGGTAAGAATGACTTGTCTGCGAGGCCGACCATAAATTTGTCAACATGATTCCGAAGCTTCTAGGACGGTAATTGAGTTTTCCTTGCTCACTAGGAGGCAAAGAAATTAAGAGCAACACGTGAAACGTATTTTAACATCCCCATGCTACACGCCTTTTGATTGTCGCAAAAACTCAAGAAAGCAAACACGATGGACCTATTAGTAAAACCAATGACCCGAAACATAGGCCACCTGATTTTTGTCAAATTTGGGACCTTGATAAGTACCTTTCAGAACTTAGAAAACTAGGGATTAAAAAAAAAAACGACATTTCTATCTCCCTGAGATCAGGCATCTTCAAGTTGCGGAAAAAGCGAATAAAGTATACTTTACTTTGATCAAATGAATACTAAGTCTAATATAACGGTCTCGTAGAGATTTTAAATTACCTTGAACAGGTGGAATGAAGTTAAGAAAATAGTTATAAGGATGTACGAAATTTGTCCTCCGTACTCTATTCTCGAATTGCTTGTATATATATACAACTGCAAGAAATAACTGCTCAAGCACATACATTTTTTGAAGGATTCACTGGATATCTTCTGGGTCCAGAGGGTGATATTTTCAATACAGAGCATTGCAAAGTCAACCAGGATATGACCAAACCACTGTCACACTATTTTATCGCCTCCTCGCATAACACGTAAGATAATGAATTTTTTATGTACGTTAATTAGAGTAAATCTAAAGAGAGAAATAATCCTCGCACTTTTCTGGAGAATTTAAGTAATTGTCTTTCATAGCAAGACACCTAAAAAATTAAGGTGGCGTTAATGCTTTACCAACTGAGCTATGAAGCAACCCTTGCTCACCAAAGCGTCTCCAGTAGCTCAGCGGTTAAGAACATGCATCCGGCTAGATTACAGAGTGTCGCGGTTCAAATCCAATCTGGTGCTCGGATTTCCCGAGTCTCCATTTGCTGCACAATATCTTTCATGCAATTCTCACATTACTCGCTTAGGTGATTAGTAATTTCGCGTTTTAAATACTTGCTAGATATCTCATCGTCACTAAAATGTCTTTTTCTTAAAAAAAAAAATCTTGCTTAGCTTTGGGTGCCACCGTTGTTTCGACTACTTTTAAGCTGATACCAATTTATTGTAGGTACTTAGTTGGCGATCAGCTCACCTCCAATTCCAGCATGGATATGTACGTCAGAGTCCTCCAGGCAGGATGTCGTTGCATTGAACGTAAGAACATGACGAATGCAAACCCCTCTGGACTCCATGTGTGGTGCAATTAGTGATAAACCATTGTAGTCTTAATGCATTACTTTTGATTTTTTATCCCATCCAGGAAACAATTGTTATTAACTGAAGTTACTATTTTTAGCTCACATTTTATTGAAGAGTCATATCACATTATAATTTTATTTAGCTCAACGCCGTCATCTTTTTTATATTTTCATAAAGAGTCCTTACTCACGCTGCAGATGCGTAAGTACGGTTGTTTAAATAACAGTGCAATTTATGCATTTCTTATATACACAGGAGAGTTTAACTGGAAAATACACCATTCATAAAATTCATACGGAGCTAGTGGGGATATTGATGACGTCACTTCCCGCCTTTGCATGGTTGTTTGTGCAAAATGGCGAGCGATAGATTCGTGAAGTGCTCTGAAGTTGACGGAAACTCCTCCTCTGAGAAAAATGAAATTTGCTAACACGAAAAATAAAACTTCATACAACATAAAATTATCCATGGAAATTAGCTGGCAGATATAAATTTTATGATCTCGTGGCAAGAACAATATCTTACTCGTTGACTGCGCTCACTCGTGAGATATTGTTCACGAGAACATAAAATTCATATCTTCTCGCCACGGTGTAATATCCACCACTATTTATTTCACTCCTTTTTACTCTTCCTTCGCTCGATTTTTTCCAAAGCATACACCAATTTAAGATGATTTGGTCTGCAATTAAATTTAAATGCTTGTTTCGTTCTTAAGGCCAAAAAGAGTCAACAGAATCTTTTAAGAGCTAAATGAAGGCCTGATATTTTTGGCACTATCCGTGCCTAATAGAAAAGGAAGTATACTCTCTAGATTTAACTACGTCTGTAAATCTCCATGCTTATTCTGCAGTTGACTGCTGGGATGGAAAGGACGGTGAGCCTGTGATATACCATGGTTATACGATGACGTCGAAAGTCAAATTCCGTTACGTCATTCTCAATATTAATGATTTTGCCTTTCTTCACAACAAGTAAGCATCATGCCATTGCACTGCATTTACATTTAAAAAATGATGGTTGCATTGATTTTTTACGTGCAGAAAGAGTTACAATTGTTGTATACCTAAATGGCCACCAATCAACGAGGGTAAGACTTTGCCTTGAATGGGATGCATTACGGGATCGACGCAACATCCGAGATACTTTTAGCTTTCGATTTCTAAAGTCTTGACATGCGATGGACTTTGGTGATCGATTTTGATTATTTTTTCTTTCGTTTTCTAGATACCCAGTTATTCTTTCCTTAGAGAATCACTGTAGCGTCAGTCAACAGAAAGTCATGGCAAAAATCATGCGGGAAATTTTTAAAGGTATCCTTTTCACGTTCCCCCACCACGTTTGTTTCACTTTAACTGGGATTGTCATCAATTACAAAATGACATGAACTTGAACTTACTAGACTCTTGGAAGAAGAGATATTTACTAACTTTAACAAGTATATCCTAAGCTGAAAAGGCTAAACAGAACCGTTAGTTCTTACTTCGGGATATTATTATGTTCATTTCCAAGCAATTAAACCATATTGCCACTAATGGATGATGGGTGTTGTACTGGGTCAGAGCTGCCCAGTAGTTAGGGCGCTTGCCTTAAAATCCGGGGATCCCGGATTCAAGACATGTTGAGACCACGGGTTAAATTTGTTCCCGGTTGTCCCTGGTCAGCTGCACTTGTAAATAGCCAACTGGTTTGCCTCCGGCCAGTTGGTATTTCTAAGGACAGTGCCTACTAATTCAAAGCTTTTCTTGCGCGGTTTACTGAATATGCGGGAAAAGCAGATCTGCACAATTGTTATTGCATTTGACAACCCGCGTTTTCCTAGCGGGAAATCATATTTATGCTCAATCAAAGCCATTTTAGCTAAACGATTTGTGTTGGTTTAAGGGTTTAACGTTGGGGAACGAAAGACGTCATGTCAACAGGTAACAGCAGAGTAAATGCAACAGGTAGAGGACGGGTTTATGTGTAGAGCGAAGGGAAAGAGAGCAGCAGCGAGCAAGAATGAACAGACAAAGAGCTAGCGAAAAGGATCGCCAAAGGGAGCGAGTATGGGATAGAGAACGGAGGTAAAATTGTAGCGAAGAACGTCGCCAAGCGGAACGAGACAGGGCTAGGATAATAGGCAAAGGCTCGAAAAGGCAACGTGACAGAGAAATCCAGAGGCGGTGGGAACGGTAACAAAACAACAATTTGTTTAAAGAATGTAAGTAAGCGTAATTTCACATCAGTTTAAAAAAAGATCGATGATTGATTTTTATAGTCTTAAGTAAGTAAGCTTTAATTTCATCAGCTAACCATAAGATTCGCATTCCATTTTTTATTTCGGTGTCTTTGGATAATGTCAAATAAGTTTCCAATCAAGTAGCGTCGCCTGCCAAGTTCTCAAAACAATAACCAGGGCCGTAGCCAGAAGAAAAATATGACTGAGGCAATGTCCGTAGTTAAATTCTCTTCGTAGGTATGATGAGTGGCGAGTACATTTGAAAGACAACACTGGAATCACCCTTTACTTTAAAATTTCACGAAAAAATGACTGAGGCAAGTGCCTCGGTTTGCCTCATACTGGCTACGGTCCTGATAACTGAATTTTTAACTGCAAACATTATCTTCTCTGGCTTAAAGCTATTTTGTTGTTTTAGTGGAGATTCCCTTTGAGTATACTTCAGAAGGCCATGGTATAAAGAGTTGCAATAATGTAACATTCTAAGGATAAATGATATTCTCAGCAGCAGAATCTGTTGGAAACCTCCAAATTTTTGAGATATCTCTTATCGAAAGAACGAGGATTTGCACAGTGACCTGTTTAATTTGGTCTTCACAGCATAAGTACTGGTCAAATTTGAAACCCAGCTTCGTCGCATTCAGTTAAGTATCAATTTCCGCCTCCCCGATTCGCAAGGTAGAAAGTTGGATGGACGCTTTGTACTTATATTGGATCAAGAGGATTTCAGTTTTGTCCTGATACAATTTCAAATTGTTTGCTGCATCCATCTATGGATGTCCTTGATACAATTCTCGATACATGCCTTTGTAGTCATAACCGTGTGAATCTTGTTTAAAAGCATATACAGCTGAGAGTCATCTGCTTAGAAATGGTACTTAAGTCCAAACGTGTTAATTAATATCAATGATTGGCAACATGCACAGCACGTACAATATGGGTCAAAGTACCGATCCCTGTAGAACACCAGCATTAACACAGAAGACCGAGGAAGACGCATCATTAATAAGAACAAACTGTTTCCTGTACGAAAGATCAGAAGAGAGCCATTGCAGCACAGATTCTCTAATCCCAAATTTATCCTGAAACATAGAGAGCAAATCTTGTGATCATACCGTCACATACAGCAGACATATCCAGATCGAAGAAGAGCAAAACCACGGCTTTGCCGCTATCATGTGACAGTAGAGTATCATCTTTAATCTTTAGTAGGGCCGTCTCAGGGCTGTGAACTGCTTTCTATGCGGATTTGAACTTCCCAAGGAGGCCATTCTCGTCGACATACTGATTGCAGAACGGTTGCTTTTCCCACAAGCTTTGATATGACTTTAAGTTGGGTACTTTCTCAACTGTTCATGATCTGAACCAGCTTCCTTCAAAACAGGTGTAATCTTAGCTGTCTTCAAGGATTCAGGCATTATTTCATAAGAAAGAAGTAATTAATAAGGGCAGTGAAAAGGGCACCCGAATGTCACTGCAAGCACTAAGAATCGATACAAGAATAGGATCCAAGGAACGGGATATCGTGGGGGAAGGAGGGGGGGGGGGGGGGGGTTGTTGATTAGTTACCATTACTATTATTATTATTATTATTATTATTATTATTATTATTATTATTGTTATTATTATTATTATTATTATTACACCTATTTCTTTAGCGTTTCGTGCACAGAAAAAACTCTTTAACTCTTCTCAGACAAGTTAGTCTATGAAGCAACCTTTGATGGTACAGAATTGCCTTCCCCACAAAGCCTGATGGGAAAAATCCTTATCAAGGTAAGTTGAAAGTTTCAAAGTGTAGTCATCTTCCCTGCTGATCAATTATTATTTTAACTTAAATCCGACGTCTCTTAGATCAAATTTATTGATTTGATGCTGTCATGTATTTTAGATTCGAAAGGAAAACGTGGCAGCCTGATTTGTCGCATTTGTCGACGAAGGTTTGGCTTGCCTAAGGGGAATGACTCTTAACTACAGAGAGAAATTGCGTCGCTAAGGAAGCTTTTTAGTCAATAGCCCTACAAAGAGGTTGCATGGATGGTTCTTTGGAGTAACCTTTTCAATTGAAATGTGACATAACATCAATCAGAACACGCATCCGCAACTAGTTCCAGCCTTGCGTTTCAGTGAAAAACATGTAAAAATTCTCAGGAAACGAAGGGAAGAGGCGGTCGTTTTCATCGTAATTCGTAAACTGTAGCGTGGCATCTCTATTTGGACAGAAAGTGGAACTGATATTTTAAAAAGTGTATCAAAGGAGGGCTTAATGACCTTCGAGAAATATATTTTTAAAATCCATGCTACAGATTTTCTGTGAGAATGTTCTCATGCTGTTACGTCAAAAATTTGTCAAAAACATAGTTCAAGTAACTTGCTGAGTTTTTAGACATTTTCTATTTTGGTCACGTGATTTACCAAATATGGTTGTGAGTCGGAACAGACAAACAAATTTTAAATAGAACATACTTGGCAAAAAATGGTAACTGCAGAGTTAAAGAAACTCGATAAATTACTATTTAAATGGGTCCATAGCAACGGTTTGGTAGTTAACATTGTCCCCCTTAGTAATCCAAGACAGTCTTGGATTCTGGATTCCACGCTGTGTCTTCCGTAACAACAGCGTTTCTCAATAATTTCATTTGCAAGGCCAAAACGCTACCCAAAAGTCTTGGCGAGGATTTAGATGAAGGGGAAGTCACCGAGGAAGACTCTGCTGACGAGATGGAGGAGTGCTTTAAGTTAAAGAACTTAGAGGTTTGTAACGGATATGGTTTCCTTTAATTTCCATCGAAGTCTACTATTTTTCAATTTATTTGTTTTTAGTAAGCCTGTGGTACTGTTACATGAAAAATACAAATAAACTGAAGGTGGATTTTTCTTGTTTAGTCTAGAGCGTATCCAGTTTTTATTAATCAAGGTGATCTCGGAGA
>NC_090888.1:27059643-27064643 GCF_036669925.1 Montipora capricornis | reverse complement strand
TTTTGGGATGCAGTGGTTTCTCATCAATGTCACACATCAAGTCTTGTACAAGAGAGGACAATTCTGACATGTGTTGGTTGTTAGACATGTTGAAGTTAAAGTAGCGTCCTAAGTAACGAAATGATTCACCCATTTCCACACACGGGACAAGAACTCCATTTATCAACAGTTTAGGTAAATGTTGGACAGATTTAGTGCACAGTTTCCGTATTCCAAAAGTAAAACATTTGTCAATCCTTATTATCATATTAGACAATTGACACCAGATTATAAAGCGGTTGATTAGGTGCTGATTTTCTGATTCCTGACCACGTATAACAGCGGCGTCGTCTGCGAACTGGAACCAGTGGATCGGATTTAAGAACCTAAGGGAAAAGCCAAATTGACGAACATTTTTCAGATTTAATGTGCTGGAAAAACGTGTTAAAGCACAAGTTAAAAGGAAGAGGGCTGAGGCAATCACCTCGAAGTACTCCACGACCAATAGATACGAACGGACTACGAAATTCATTGGTAATTATACATGTTTTGAAATCAGTGTACAGACTTTTAACCAGAAGTTTGATATGATCAGGGATGTGGTGGTAATCAAGAGCGGTTTGAATCAAATTGTGATGAACTTCACCAAAGGCGTCTTTGAGGTCTAGGAGAGTAATGACAAGAGAACGCTGCTTAGTACGAGCTTTGTTAATGATGTCAGCCATTTGAGCAGTATGCTCAAACGTTCCTGAGAGACCAGGTGTAAAACCTTTTTGAATTTCATGTTCAATATAATTATTAGCGGCAAGGAAGTTGAAAATGGCATTACGAAGGCACGAGGTAAAAACCTTTAAGGGCACAGATTGCAGAGTAATTAGACGAAAGTTGCCAGAGTCATTAACGTTTCCTTTCTTGTGGATGAGGATTGTGCAGGCTTTCTTCCTTTCACTTGGGACGGATCCAGTTGACCAAGGTGTGCGGATAATAATAATAATAATAATAATAATAATAATAATAATAATAATAATAATAATAATAATAATAAATCATAGTAGTAATCAATATTAATAATAATATACCACTTTATTTGATTCTGAATATCATTCCACAGAGCAAAGTTAAAGTGTTGTACCAATTTGAAAGACTAACTCAAATCAAATCAGATCACATAAAAAAAACTATAGAAAATTAAAGGGGCACTGTCATGCTAAATTTGCTGTTTTTAGGTCAAAACTGGGCAAAATTCTGAATTAGTACTTTAGCTCACACTTACAACATTCCTGACAACCCTATGAGAAGATATGAAGTGTATTTATGGCACAAAGAGCTATTCGTGTATAATTTTTGACGACTTTCTGAAGACATGGTCTTCAAACGTAAAAAAAACTGACCAGCTTTTTCAATTGTTAATCCATTTTCATCCTCTCCATCCTTGGCGGGAAAAAACAAAGAATAGCTTCAGTTCACTTCAATGGTTATTGGCAACACAACTACAGCATTATTTTTTGGTCTTCATTGACGCAAAGACGTCTCTTAGGGTTCTGAAGTTTCACTAAAATAGCATGACAACACCCCTTCCAGGCAAGTCAATGTGTGAGTTTAAGAATCGAACCCGGGCCACATTTGTGCAAGGCGAGTTTTATGACCACAGAATGAACCCTTCTCCCCCTATAAATAACTAGGAAGCCCCGTCGTTTTGTTCAGTTTTTAAAAAATGCCCACTGAATGCTAACATAACATTTATGTGCACGAAACCCTTTTTCAATGTTTCAACTTCCAGTTGTCCTGAAAACAGAAGTACAGGTCTTCCAGAAATATAGTAAATGTTGCTTTACGTAAAGCTAAAAGTGCTCTTTATGCCTCGTAAATAGAGAATGTAATAGGAAGGCTTGGAAAACCGATAATGATATTCTCGGAGGTAAACAACGAGCGGATGGTGTTAAGGAAATCAAGATTAACGATCATAGCGTTACGTCGCCAGAATAAATTGCGGAAAAATTCAATAACTATTTCATTAGCATCGGCCCTAGCCTTGCCGAGAATATAGATAACAATGAGTGTAACTACAGTCAATTGGTTAATTGTATTGTATGTAATGGGAGTGATCCGATCAAAAGAGTCAGAGATACCAAAATACTTGGAGTGTATGTTAATCAATCTCTTACGTGGAGCAAGCATATCGAAGAAATAACTAAAAAGATTGCAGCAAGAATTAGTGTTCTAAAACTATTTTGCAAGTCGAGATATACTTGTTTCTGTTTATAATGCTCTAATTATTCCTCACTTTGATTATTGATGTGAGGTTTGGGGTTCATCAGGAAGTGTATTCGTTGAAAGGCTTCAGAAACTCAATAGCAGATGCGCTAGGGTAATCACGCGTTACAAAAACGAGGCTGGACAATGTGAATTAGCCTTACGCCATCTTGGCTGGAGTTTACTAAGCGAACGCAGATTTCATATTAAGGCTAGGCAAATGTTTAAGGTTCTCCATGACTTGGCACATGTAAGGCTTTCCAATATCTTTGGGAACTCGTGCTCAGTCAAAAGTTATCATCTAAGGAACTCTGATAATAAGTTGGTGATACGTTTCAGCTACAATGGTGCTAGGTTCTGGAATTCCTTACCAGATGAAATACGTAATTGCGAAGCTTTGCCTATGTTTGATAAGCTTATTTCAACCTATAGACCAAATGTCATATAATAATCTATTTCTTAGGGTTATATTAAATGTACGAATATTTTTAATCACGGTTGTTAGTGTATTTCAATTATTATACTTAGAGTTATATTTAATGTATAAATAGTTTTAATCATCGTTGTTAGTACATTTAGTACATTTTAATTTTTATAGTTAGCTCACGCTCCTACTGGAAACCAGCTATTGTTTTTTTTACATTGTTGAATAGGCTAGCGTGATTAAATTAAGTTGATCTTATCCCTTATCTTATCTTAAAGTAAGCAGAGACAAAAATGAAAGCTATCTACACATAGGAAGCAATTTCATTTCCAATAATTTTCTGGTCATTCGCATTAGTAAAGATCTTTTTTTTATCAGTCGCACTTAATTACCAATCAAATGGAAGGATGATGCAATTGTACAAAGGACGATTCAAGTCAAATGGAAATTGTGGTTACGTCTTAAAACCAGACGTTATGTGTAAAGGTACCGTCCATTGGTGTTATATCGCTTGTTAAAAATGTGGAGGGAGGGGAGGGGGGTGGGCCGGGAGGGCGAAAAATTTGTAAATCTGAAGATGCTTTTTTCATTCAACCTTATTGGTCGAAAAGGTACAATACAGAAATAGTTTTATGCTACTAGGGTAGAAAATTGAATGGTGTTTAGAACATTACCTGAGATCGTACCGGATTTCTAAGCTACATTCAAAGTTTCTCACATCTCCATCCTTCTGATTGTCAACATGGTTGCAACCTGAACTGTCAGTTCCAATACATTAAATTGGTGATTTTTTAAACAACTTTCTCTATGGTTAAGAAAACCCTCAACTAATGGACTCTCCTCCATTTTCTGTTTTTTTTTCTGATTTTCTCTCATTTTGTAATTCCTTCTTGCAACCACAACATGTCGCAGGAAACAGTATAGTCTTGTACCCTACAACTCGCAAAACAATCACTTCTAAAACTCTCAATTTGACTAGGGCCTTTTAATTTTCCATAGATGAACCAAAGTTTGATCCTATGACAAGGAGAGAAATCGTCGGAGTCCAGAGAAAAGTCTGCAAAATCAGGGTATGCTGTTCAACAGGGATGCTTCAGACCTGATTTATATGTTAAAAGAACATTGATCAATCTGGATAGTTCACAATAGTATCCAGGACAAGAGTGATTGTATTTTGGGTTTGTTGTTCGACTTGTCCAATTCTCTAAACATTAAACTGTACCATTTTCTTGGCATTCTTGGGCAAAAATAGCGTACTACCAGACATTGGACTCAAAAGTTAACCTTCATCACCTGTGCATTTGCCGAAATTGTGAAAAACGCAAGGCGTGTAATAGAATAGAGAAAGTTAACAACGTAACCGAAAGCTTAAGTGAGATTTTTTTGGGGGGGTCAGGTAAGCGTTTGAAAATTGAGTGCCAAAATTGCGCAATTCGCTTTTTATTGCCATGTCATGTGATTTAGCGATCACATGAGATGGCAGGTCACTTGACTTGGAGCTCAAGTTTTGATTTTGAGCAAGACGCCACGCTGTATATTTGTATCACTGACAAGAAATTGCCACCAAGTTTCGACACATGGAATACAGCTCAATAAGATGATCCACAAAAAGACGGAACCCGAGCTTCATTTAGCCCTTCAGGAAGATGGCACGACCTCTGATGCTGACCATTGAAGCATTGCTCGAGGTTGCAGCCAAACCAAAGCGGGCGATGATTGAACAATTGCATCTTAGTTTGCAAGAAGTCAAAAGCTTGTGAACCCCTTTATCTCACTGATTCCACGTGCTGGAAAATATTCAATGAGTAATCACTCCAGTTTCCATAACCGTAACTTTGCTTCCTCTAATTCGTATTTCACTGCCAAACGTTTTTGCACGTTAACTCACCAATGGGAAAAGTCGTCACACAAATATTGCCCAGATACTTACACATCGTGAGTGATTTGCAGTGAATATACTTCTCAGGTCATCAGTGGACAGCAACTACCAAAGCCTAAAGATAGCATATTGGGAGACCGAGGAGAGGTAAGAGGCTTGCTTCTATGAGAGAAAAATCACATTCCATTCGACAAAACGAATATTACAATAAGCAACCCGCGCGCCTGAATTATTTCGAAAATGTAATTGATCACAATAATGAATCATATTATGGTTCATGTTATCACTTAGTGAAACCGAAAACATTCGACGAACTGCCAAGTAAACAAAAGCACGATGGGTGGGGAGCGACGAAGGCAGTCTATAGCGCAAAGCGATATTGGGCTATGTTCGTGCTTCGAAACGTTTGGGAATCTTTAGCTAACATGGTGCCGTTGTGCATCACAAGCCCTAGCGTATGTACCA
>NC_090888.1:27024643-27049643 GCF_036669925.1 Montipora capricornis | reverse complement strand
GTTACTCTACCGACTGAGCTACAAGGCCAGAATAGGAGTAGGCCGTGGGTATGTGAGATGTTATTCACAAGGACAAATTCGGCTCGGCTCAGGCCTAATTTAGATAATCGTTAGTTATTGTCCTTCAGTAGGATATTGACAGTAGTGATTCCAAGTTCGAGTGAGGCCTATCACTACTGTGAAGTTTTTATACCCAATTATTCCATCAGAGATCAACCCTAGTATTAGAATTGGGCTCACACAAAGACAGAGAAAATCTCTCACCAGGGTGGGAGTTGAACTCACGACCTTCAGATTTGATCACCGTGGCTCTACCGACTGAGCTAAAAGAGAAGGACGGGAGAAAGTCGTGGGTACGTGAGATGTTATTCACATGGACAAATTCTTACTGCGGAATTCGCCATTTAGGCAATAAACTTTTTCTGAATCGCATGAGTTTTATACTGAAGAAACAAGCAAATCATCAGCAAGCGAACAGAAAAGGCAAAAAAAGCATTTCAGAGTCAACTCTCAAAAGCTGCAAAAGCCAGTGAATAGGAATCACGCTAAAATTATAAATCGCAGACCCACTAGCTTATTTGAGAGATCGTTAGGGAACTTTGTCAGTTAAAGGTCAAAAAAGAGTTGTATCGATGTACTTTATTCCACTTTAGCTCTGAGAACGAGATCATTCACATTTTGATGCATTTTATTGAAACACGCCAGCTTTGCTTGGAATGAGATTCGGCAAAAATATGGCAATTTTTTGAAAACACAAGCAAGTGAAATTTCCCCTTATTTTTACGAGAACTCATTGCGATTACATGTTTTTAACATAAGGGCCAATTTTTTTTTGTCACTGTCGGGGCACATCGAAAACCAGTTGCGAAAACCAATTAAAAAGCACTTGTTCCTCCCTTTTTAGAGCAAAACAAAAAAAAGAACAAATCATTTTTTTTTTACGTCTAAAAGAGTACAGATAATTGTTATTTAATTCCAGTTAACAATAAATTCGATTTTTATTCCTGAACAAAGGAAAAACCGATTAAACCACTTTTTGAAAATAACAAACGGTTTAGTGCCCAAGGAAATGATTTGTGGAGTAACTTCTTCCACTAAGTATGAGTTATTACTGGTATTCTGTTTTGTCGTTGTCGTTCTCTTTCGCTCTCCTTTCGTTTCTGTTCTAGTCATAGGTCCTCCAAGCATAATGTAACCCTATCAGAGCTTCTAAAAAATATACCAAAAATTGTAATACAGAAAAAAAGCAGCTCTGAGCAAATTCAAAATAAACACTCAGCTTTAACTTTATATCCCTCCTAAGCTTCACTTGAATAACTGCGTAGCTACCAGTGTGGACCACAGCTATCATGATATGTCAAACTGGATTAACACCAGCGAAAAATGCAGAAAGAAAACATTTTCCAAACCGTTTTCCACATGAACACGAAAGGCGTTGACTGTGTAAGAACTATAATTGACGTAGTATGGCCGCGTAGCCGCGTCGAGCCACAGAAAGCGCGCGAAAAATGAAGCTTCGCTTATGTTTAGGTGAGTTAATCTGGGTTGAGCCTACAATCCAATCGAAAACCAGTACCTGGTCAGCGGTGAACTTAAAAAACACACAGCTGATCTCAGTGAGCTCTAACCTAGAGCACGCGATATGGTCACGTTATACTGGTCTGTGGATACCTTGTTTTGATAGGTGTCAATTGATCAATATAATCTTTTATCCAATATAAAAGATGTACGATGTAAACTAGCATGATACTGGTCACATTGGCATATATGGATGGGTGGACGTACGTACGTACGGACGGACTGTCGATGGTTATAAAACAAAAAAATTCTCAAATCGATGGGTTACCGTTTTTTCTTTACTCTGGTTTTCCACGCGCGCGCGCCTTGAGCGCCCGGACCTTTGCTGATATACAAAGGAAACAAAACGCGCGCGTTTCGAAAATATACACGCACATATAGTAGTAGGAGTAGTAGTAGTAGTAGTAGTAGTAGTAGTAGTAGTAGTAGTAGTAGTAGTAGTAGTAGTAGTAGTAATAGTAGTAGTAGTAGTGGAGGTAGTAGTAGTAGTAGTAGTAGTAGTAGTAGTAGTAGCCCGATTCTGGAGTGGCAGTCTCTGTTACAGGTGGAGCAGACGTGCCTTGTGGAACCGCGCGCAGAGGCTGCGCGTTCTTTCCTCGCCGCTCTCTTGCATGTATCCTGGACTCTAGCGTTCGCTTCCGCCTTTGAAACCTCCGCTCTGACACTTTCCCACCATGTATCTCGTGCTTGGCGATGTCTTTCCACTCACATGTGTCGATTAGCGCAGATCGCGTCTCGCTTGATGACGTCCTTGTAGCGCAGCAGCGGTCGACCCACGTCCTATATTAGCCGCCCTCCCACAGTTCTCCATAAAGGATTTCTCTTGGCAGGCAGTCAGGCTCCATGCGATGTGCTTGGCCGAGCCATCGAAGTCGTCGCTGAATGAGCAGTGATGGCATGCTCCATGAGCCAGCGCGCTCCAGGACCTCGGTATTGGTGTTTTTTTCCTACCACCTGATGTGTAGCTGGCGCCAAAGGCAGCGGAGGTGGAATCCGTTAAGCCGTCGCTCTTGTCTGGCATAGGTCGTCCACGACTCGCTGCCATAAAGGAGAGTCGACAGGACACAAGCTTGGTAGACGCACATCTTTGTCCTTACGCTCAACAGGTCATTGCCCCACACTCGCTTGTTGACTTTGGCCGAGACAGCAGCTGCTTTGGCGATCCTGAAGCTGATCTCACCATCCATCGATGTCTAGCTTGACACGGTGGAGCCCAAGTAGGTGAAGGTGTCCACAACCTCCAGCTTCATGTTGTCGATGCATATGGTGATTACTGGGGGGGGGGGGGGGGCCCACCAAGCTGTAGGATGTTAAAGCAGCGTCGTCTGCAAACAGCAGCTCCCGTATGAGCACCACGTAAGCTTTGGTTTTGGGGCGGAGTCTGTCAACAACGTCCACAAACTGACGTTAAAGTTTATTGAAACCGTGAGAACTGAACAAAGGTTCGCACAAAATTACAAAGTCGTATCGTAACGAGGTAAGAACTTACAAGTGAAATTACACTACGGACAAATTAATGTTTGGTTACATAGAAAAGGTAAAACTACATCTTCTGAACAAAGATAAAAACAGAAAAAAAGAAACTTAATAAAAACGTTACACACGATTACAGAAAAGTTAACGATAAAGCGGAACGGCTAAAGAATCGTGTAAGCTAAAACCAGTTATGCAGAGGCAAAATAATTACCTTGGTGCTACCCTTGCAATCACTGAAACAATGTTAAACACTTAAAAGTTTGTTGAAATTGAAGCTGGAAACTTGAAGAAACTTGAGAAACACTTTGGTGTTGACACGCTACGTGTATGTCAACAAAAAACAACGCAAGTTGTCGCATGAAAAAGCTACATCATATCTACAAATATGGCATTAATTCTAGCTCACGCATCCTGCTGAAGGCCCTTTACGCTTCTTTGGGAGACTGGGGAAAATGATGAAAAGATTGGAAAAGTAACTTAAATACCGGCTTAATACTCCAAAGCGCAAAACCGTAAGCAAAAAGGCTTTTTATGATAAATTACGGTTGTTACACGCAGGTTTTAATCCAATTTGGGAGGAGACAGTCACCTTAACTTTAACATTTCCCAATCCTGTATTTTTTCATTGTGTTGTCTTGGACTAGTAATAGTAGATAGTGATTTATCCAGCGGATAGCGCTATCCATCAATCGTTTGAACAACTGGGGCAAGGTTACTTTGCCATTCTTAATAAAGGCTATGCAAAGTTTGCTGGAACACATATTTGTATAACAAGAAAATTGAGAATATATAAGTTACAGTTGTATGATGTTCTCAGTGTTCTTTGTTCCATAAGTAAACCTGTCACGACTGCGCCAAAAAAAAAAACTTGGAAAGTGGTAAAACAGTACTGAAATAGTACTAGAATTTTCAAACAAATATTCGAAATTTAGAAAACAGGAATAAAAAATTGCTAAAATTTTTGAAAGATCACCTTCGAGATTTTGAAAAGCATGCCTATTTCGGATCAAGGGACACACTGCTTTCTGGTATATCTTTCTTTATTCCACTGCACAATAATAGGACCTACCCTTTTTTTGAATACAAAGAGTGCTCTAAACTTGTCCAAAAATGGGAGAAAGAGTTAAAATGTTGTCCAAAATACCAAATTCTCAAATTTTGTTCAAAAAACGAAGAAATATTATTATTTGCAAAAGAATGTAATTCAACTCCCAACTTATTAGTTTCGAACAACAACAACAACAACAACAACAACAACAACAACGACAAAAACAACAGTGAGCTTTATTATTTGCATGCCTATAAAAATACAACATTGCAAATTAAAAGCGTCCAAAGCATGTTTTACAATGACTGCCAAAAATTCTCGCGCGCTCATTGCCTAATATTTATTGTCAATAAGCGGACAGATACATAAATCTATAGTTGCTCTAGTCAGATTGAAGTTTCTCGCATTTTTGTCTCCCTTTCTTCTCGTGTTTTGACTTAATTCTGACCCCTCTGCCTTTTTGTTATTGTTGTCGGTTTTTTATGCGTCTGTCCTGTTATGGATCCACAGCTACTTTGACAATGCTATGACGCAATTCATGATCAATAACAGGACAGACGCATGAAAAACAGACACCGGGGCATGCACACTTTACTTTAAAAATATTTTATTGTCATCTCTGCTTTAGCTGATTTCTTGTACATTTCTTTAAACAATTAAAAAAAAAAACCACATATATATATATATATATATATGTAAGAAATCGTATGCACGTTAACTCGAGTGGGTTTCGTGATTTATGGGTACGAGTGATATTTTAAAAGTTCGCAAAATTACACGAGCTTCGGCTTTTCAGAACTTTCAAAGCATGACGTGTGACCATTAATCACGAAACGCACGCAAGTTCACGGTCAACGCTAACGGCCATCCCTCAAAATGACATTACACATTTCGTAACAATTACACGACCCAATATCTCATCTTAATATGACAAGCTTACCGCTGTAAAAAGAATGAAAACCGGCAGAATTAGAGATTCCGATTTAACAAGAAATCACGCGGCGTTTCTATGTTAAGCCGCGCTGATTATCTACAGTATTTGGGTCTAAAAATCACTTTGAATACGGTTAGCCTTTTCTTGTTTTACTGGGTACTACACATTCTGGGAGTTAGTCTTGTTAGTCTAGTGGATATCGGAAACTGCTATGACAAGCCATCAATCCGGCTTGAACACTTTGGCTCGCCTATTCTAAATCCTCTCCGTGTGTTTAATGTTTGTTTCTTGCAAGTAGATTTGAAGTCTGAAGTAGATTGTACGTCGTGTAAGTTGAGTTTGAGGGATGGCCATCACTGTTGACCGCGCAAGTTCATACGATTTTTCTTTATTAGTAGCCACTTTGAGGTTGCTTGGGACAGGGCCGAGAGTCTTACTGAAATGCACTGTTGGACTGTTTTACGGATGGGCCACTGTTTATGCATTCGTTTACTCTGCAAAACAAATAGACTTTCGTACATTCTTGTACGTTCACAATTAACTTAGGGTTAAATCTTTATAACTTACGTTGTTAGCAAGTAAACGTCGTATGTACCACGATCTCGCTGACCTTTTGATCAAATCTTTTCGTTTTAGGGACAATTTTGTATCTTAGTGAGCGAACGATTGTTTAGGAAGCTTAGCTCCAGGTATATCGCTTTCTTTTAACTTGAGTTCTCGCTCTACGCACGCGTTCCCCAAAACAGTCCCACATTGCAATTCAACAAGGCCTGTCTCCAGCGCAAACTCAAATTGGCGAACACTCTAGAAACATATGCCATCGCTATGTTTCCAAAGCAACTTCCGTTTTGCATTCTATAATCTCTACCTATTATCATGCATTCGCCATTTATCAATTAGAAACGCGATAATGTTCAGTATGGACACGAAGCGAGAAAACTTGAAATCAGACAGAGTTTATGCTAAAGGTTGAAAATCTGTCATCAAACTTTCGCGCTGCCCAAAAAAGAGCAATACTTGACATCTACGCAACGCATGGAAATCTTTGGACACAAACAAAAGGGGCATCGACAGACAATTACGGGGTAGCAGAATTTCCCGGGATACCAACACGAAAGTAACTTAAATGCGAAGTTTATCTGGAGAGCATTGCTTCCGCAGTTGCTAGTTAAGCAGGTTGTCGTCAGGTTACGCACTCTTTTGATAAATGGACGATCACAGCTGCAGGGATTTCCTATTGGCTGGCACCAACTGGGACCTTTTGGCAGATCATTAATGCACCTAAAGAAGGGAACCAAGTTTATTTCTTACTTATCAATAATATCATGAGGTGGCAAGAGGTCACCAGTGGAGAATTAAAAAAAAAATAAATTGCAGGCGAGTTGCCATGCATAGACAGATTTCAAGATATTAAAAGGCATCTCCTCAGTTTTTAGTCACCAAAGCCTCGAGATCATGTTGACAGATTGGGAATGAATTCACCAGGTTAGTTTCCCCAGTATCAGCACTTGGACGCCTTCAATTTGATTACTATCTGTTGCTGTTATGTGGTCTCATCGATCAGTAGTCCATTAAGAAGATTAGGCCAAGCCTACTACATTGCCGAAGAAGGGCCAGACCACAACAACGGGAACTCTGTGCTCTAGTCTTTTAGAAAAGTGTGTGGGATCTTCTAATGTTCCACAGAGTTTATGAACAAGGGTTACGAAACGGGGCCTACGGTTTGTAGTCCTTATCCGAGAAGACTTTGAAAGTCTAGCCAATTGCGGATGTAATTACAAAGGAAGCACGTTCTCCTCAGTTATTACAAACCCCGAGTGAAAGTGCTTGGAGTGTGGTGAGTTGAAAGAGAAATTATTATTCGAGAATATAGACATGCACGACTTCTTGTGGTGAGTTGAAAGAGAAATTATTATTCGAGAATATAGACATGCACGACTTCTACAGTCTAGGATACCACTTTTAGCAAGTGCTATTAACCCCTTAGCCACCCACCATAGGGGACGAACAAGTGCCGAATTACGACTTGTGAACAGGCGAGGGGTGAAATTACTAGTGAAGCTGCCGTGCCCTGCGGTGAGATTGAGCAACGAACACCCGACATTGCAGTCTTCAATTAATGTTATGTGATTGATGTTGCAATACCTGGGGACCATAAAATTGTTATGGAAGGCCAAGAAAAATGTCTCCAATTTCTCAGAGTACAATAAGGAGCTTGGGAGGATGAGGAGATTACTTGCATGCCTGATTTGAAAGCCATACCAGTCGTTATTGCAGCGTTAGGCAAAACCCCAAAAAACGTTTTGTTTCTGAAGCCCTTGATGTCTCTTGACTTGTGGCACGGGGACACCATTTTCTTACTGAAAGGAATATCTCCATTCTTGTCTTTTGCTTTGTAATCGATTATAGTAATTAAGACAACACGAAAAAACTAACATTTCAAAAAGGTTTATGATCATCGTCAATCTACCTGTCATGCTCCATACACGCTTCATCTAAGGTGTCATTAGGCGGTAGGCACTTGCGGCAGGCATCATTTATATAAGAGGTGGTGTTTTTGCAAACGGACTTGCAAACTGGTTTAGGGTTATTTTGGTAGCCACCTTGATAAGCTCCACACCAGTTTCCATACCACCAGTCTAGCCAGCCATTACGCCAACCAATACCACGACGACTTCTAGAAGTATTCCGCAGGTGCTTGGGCAAACTGTCGTGACCATCAACTAACGTGGTTTTATTTGAGTAATCTGAAAAAACGAGATCGAGTCTTGTTCAATGAGACATTCTATCTTTGCTTGCTTTGCTTGCTTGCTTAATTTTAACATCATCCTGGACACAAAGAAAAAAAAAGGTACCTATTTTCGATTGACTGAAGATCCCAACGGAAGTATACTTTTCCTCTATGTGCTCGGTGCAGTTCAGGTTATTTAAGTCCGCAATGTGTACATCTTTACCCATGGAAAACATATCCACAGTCGCATTTGGCAAATTCAATTGGATCTGCGCGATGAGTAAAAGTAATGAAGACAATGTGTAAACATCACAGTGGTAGGTACTTTAAAAAATCATTTGGAAAAATACTGTATGTGAGTGAGTGAACCAATTATTCCATCCATCCATCCATCCATCCATCCATCCATCCGCCCATTCATCTATTCATCTCCCAGTCAAAGCTTCTCTAGTAATCATTGAGTTAGTTAATGTAGATTAATGGCGGTCAAATGCCGTTACAGTGAAGAGCAACCTTGAAGCTGTATAAATTTGTTGTAAAGGGACAATTTGTTTTTATTCAGGCGTAAGTAAAGTGGGGCGAATGTATACTTTTAACGAACTTGCGTGGTCAGTTCACTGAAGTCGTTCATCAAGTAGAAAATAAAAGAAATTAAAATTTCATCGATATCGAAGAGTTAACAAGAAATTCAATTATGACAGCTTTTCTGGTGTGTGTGGGCCTCCGGGGAAATTTTCTTTCAAGGGGAATAAATACAAATAACATTAGCCCGTATCCCTTGTGGATCGTTCCTGACTACGGTCATGTATCTTGAACTTCATCCTTGGTTGGGTTCAAGCGGAATTATAGTCTCCCCTACCTTGTCACCTGGAAAGAAAAAAAGAGGGCAGGAGAGGGGTGTAATACAGCTATTTCCAAGATAATTTTTCTTAAGCGACGATGAAAGAGTTAAACAAATTTCCTTTAGGATAGTAAAGAATTATTAGATGAGGTTGAGCATGATGTCATGAATTATCAAAACCGAGGTCTGTGTTATCTGCCGAAGCCGAAGGCTGAGGCAGATAACACAGAGCTGATAATGCAGTTCATTTAACAAGCAAGTAAACACCACCCCACACCTTAAATTTACAGCTGCAATTTCCGATACAGAAACGATATTTCTGGATACAAACACTGGCATTTACAAAGACGAGAGGTTTAAGAGTAATTCAGTCCTCAGGCCCGTAACCAGGGGGGTTTTGATAATTCATGATATCATGCGAAAACCGAATTCAATAATTGTCTTATTATACATTTTTCACATAATTCATCCTCAGAAACAGAAGCGAAGCGTTCAGCCATTTTGTTTCTGAGGAGAACACTCCAAGGGGCTTAGTAACCAGGCAGACGTTGAACTTGACATGATAAATGTAATCTCTGCAGCAGATATTACATTTATCATGTCAAGTTCACAAGCTATTGTGAATTGATTGAATGCTCTCGACCAATCAAATTTTTCATAGAGAGTCTGATGTATAATAATTTAACATGTAAGAATAATATATTGCTGCTTTTCAGGACCTCACCCTAAAAATCTTTCCGTTGCTTTCCTTTTGTCGATAGACTTCAACAGCTGTGTCATTATTTAACTGAAAATGGACGTGGGTAGTATTTCCCTCATCGTTTTTCTAAAAAAAAAAATCAAAAGAGCTTTATAATGCACTGACCTTTAATATTTTACGATGTAATAATATCTATCAGTTAAGCAATAATCACGTTCTTGACAGATGGTGCAAGCAGGTGACAATTTTTTGGCGGGAGTTCATCAGAAAGACTCAAATTAAATGTTGTCCCAAGAGGTAGTAATTTTTAAGGCTTGTTTAACTTTAATGGGAATCGAAGTCCTAGAAAATGAAAAGCTGGTTAAAGGCGATCGTTACAATAACAAATAAAATATGATATGGAATTTCATTAGTAGCCTCTTCAGAGCAGTAATGAACTCAACACACCCTTGCTCTGAAAAGCATCGTTCGAAATAGAGCCCAAATGTTTCAAAACAAACACGGGAAAACACAACCTTCGATTCATTTAGTATTTGTTTCAGTTTTTTCTTCGAAATAATAGGGACCTTAAGCAAGAACGATGACGACGGTTACGAGAACGCCACAAAACAATAGGTTTAATTGGCAAAAACAATAGTTCTGCACGCCCCGCTCGTGCGTTTTACATTTTAAATAATAGAGTTATTTGCCGTTCTCACCTTAACAACGACGTGAAATGATCAAATTTGAGGTTGTGTGGAGGATGCGAGCACCTGACGATGGTTTTTCAATTTTCTCTTTAACTATCCCCACCGATCTCACCATTTTTTTATTTTTAGACAACGTTCTCGTAGCCGTCGTTGTCGTCCTTGCTTAAAGTCCCTAATACCGACAAGACGCAGAAACAGGCGCCGGCTTTTCGCATGGTATAGATGATAATATCGAATGGTGAATTCATTGCTATTCTTTTTACAGAGTTAACAACTACTTACGGCGATGGAGGTGGCTAGTTGTGGATATTTGCCGAGCTGCGAAGCGACAAGGTAATCATATCAACCACTAACCACCGACATTGAAGGGAATAGTCGTTTTAGTATATAATACAGCAAAAAAAGATGTTTAAACTCATTTCAGTATTCCTGCAATTATCACTGAATATTACCTGGCGCAAATCCCGCGCTAGTTGCTCGAAGGTGAATAGCTAAGGCTAGTCAAACTCCCTATCAGGCCCTAGGCGTGGGGTGCCAGGGCCCTAAGGCCAAGGCCCAGGCTGCCAGGCTTGTATTGCTACTTTTCTACGGTTGGCGTGCACACACACGAACAAAAGGAAATTAAATAAAGTCAGTTGCCAAAAGCGTAATTGCACGGCAAACCTTCAAATGTCTTCGTTGACGGTTATGGAACCTTTGATCGTTTTCATTAGTAATATTTTTTTTATCTAGAGCTTTTATTTATGTAGTCCATTTTATGTTATTCCTTGACTATGTTTTGCGGTGAAGGTGCTAACTTACCGATTGAAGAGGAGCATTCTTCAGTAGATGCTGTGGAATCATTTCTCCATATAAATCTGTGTAAATACACCTTTTCATTGATTTTCCGTTCCGTGGGAAGAGAAAGTAGCTTCTCCCCTGAAATAATAAAAAGGAATGATAGATGAATTGCATATTTATCTTCAGTGTAACAAAAGACCTCTCAATTCATCATGGCATACCCGACCTCTTGGTTTGCTAACTAGAACGCTTCACTCGCAGGAATAAAAAGTCTTGAATTTCTTAAAATTGATACCTTGGTCCCAGAGGTTTTTCTGTAGCCATGAGAGATCCGCAAAGGGTGAAAGACGAGTCACGAGGCGGGGAGAAGAGAAAAACTTCTCGTTGCCTTGGACTTGAATCTCACTAATTTCATGCAGACTCAAGGCCGTCAGGATCTGACCTTCAAGGTCGGATTGGTTAATATTTTTAAAAACACGCAAATCAATATGATTGCCTTGTTTGATTGGTAATACGGAGGAGACGCGTGATGACTAAGTTGCCATAGGTCCCTTTTGTAGTTATCAATTTGACCTGTTTGTCAGCTGGTGTCTGCATGAAAGTGAGATTCAAATCTAAGGTAATTTTTTTTTCTCTTCTCGCCGCTTCGTGGCTCTCTCGTGGCTCTCTCGTGGCTTAAGAGAAACCTCTGGGTTTTTTGGATAGTAAGTTTCGTAGACGTAGCTTACGTTTGATTCCTTTTCAGACATGGTTTGACGTTTCGCATTTCTTTTATTCCAGGGCCTTAGCAGGCCCGGAAAAAAAGAGGGGGCACGAAGACTTTAAGCAAATTGTATTTTGAAATTTGGGGGGTTTGGATTCGGAGGACGCATTGGACGGGTGTAAGCACGTTCTTTGTGATAATATTTGAAAACGAAACACCAGAAAGTGTATTTTTCAGCATTTTGTGCCTTTAAATTTCAAGGGAATGATTGCTTGTCTGATTTCGTCTATCTCCAAGTAGAGGTAACCGGGAACCAACTGCTTCAATCACAGGCGCCCAGGCGCCCAAGCTCAGCGGGGGGGGGGGGGGGGGGGGGGGGGGGAAGGAAACCCGATAAAAGATCTGAAAATATAATTTTAAGAAAAAAATTATCAATTAAGAAGACTACCCTTATTGCCATTGTGAGTCCGTTCCTTCCTGAGTGTTTCTTTTTATTTTCCAGATTCGACGCTATTTAAGCCATGATTAGTTCCTCGAGGAAAAATACCAGGTAGGTACTGAAGGTTTTACCGTGTTTAGATAAATTTGTGCAATAGATAACCACTAAATTACAAAATACACCACATATCTTCCAAATACCAAGTCTGAACACTGAATTCTCACGAGCCCACCACGGCTAAAATTCCATCGTATGAATTTTTACTCTGGGAACATTTTAACCAGGATTACTTGACTCAATTTGGTGGACTAGTGAGAACGCCGTTTATTCATATGTGATTAAGTAAGTGACACCTTTAATTATCCATTTAACGTACCTCTCTGTAGTTGTGTACAGCTATTTTGGCAGTCAGGGAGTCAGTATAGTTTCCTGAGTTTCTTTTTTCGTCGAACGACGCCAGTTTATCTAAAGAGCTGAACTGGACGACTTTCTTGTTGTAATCAATCATAACACGGTACACCTGCTTTTCACCTTCGTTCGAAGTAAAAGAGGCTTCTCCTTCCATTATGTCCGGTAATTCGGGTCCAGTATTAAACATTCCAACTGCATAGAATATCGTAACAATGACCAGGCAAAGTGCAGCCCCAGTTAATGCTAATACAGTAAGCACACAAGCTGGTGACTTCTTGGAAAACATTTTCCTAGAGATGTGAACTAAAAGGAAAAAAAACATCAGCTTACAATTAATGGATGTGCATTTTCGAGTTGGAGTTCGAGTTGGATTTTCGAGTTGGTCAGTCTGTAACATCCAGGACTTCAAAGGGTTGAAACATCGTTGAAGCCCTGAATTTTTCAGGCTTCTCTACGCAGTTACTAAAATTGCGTTCACTGCGAGAATCAGAGCTTTACTACATGATACCTGAATTTGTTGATTTTGTTTTCGTTTGCTTTTCGGTTTTTGTCCTATATCCACACACCCGTAGGAGCAGGCAGACGAGGCGGATCAGCACCGGGATGCCCAGCTTAAGACGGGTGGTAGCTGATCAGTGAAGCTAAATAGCCTCTCCCATTGTCGGAGGGTGACCCATAACCCCATCCCCTTACGCCAAATGGGGATGACTTATAACCCGTAACCTGTCCCTTCACGTGTTGTTTTCCTTACGGTTAGAGCAAAGATGAAGAGTCCTCTTCATGTCCTGGATGCTGCTGTAGCTTTGGTTGAGCTGCGAGTTTGATATACTGTACTTGCTCATATTGCAGTGTCCAATACTATAGTCACTATATAACTTAGCTGAGTTCCTGGGCCTTGAATGTATGGGGAATGTGCCTTGCCCGATTTGCTCGTCCCCCCTCTCGACCTTACTGATTTGTTCCAAAGGAAAGACGAAGTCGATACGTTTGAAATCATCAAAGTTGCAGGGGCTGCCAGTTGATGACTTGGGTCAGTCCTCCCCACTAGCTGCCTTAGGAGCACTGCCTCCGGATTTTCTGTTAGGGTTTATTCCCTTAGCCTTTCATACTCTGGAAAATCAACTCGAAAATCGACCAACTCGAAAATCCAACTCGAAATCCAAACTCGGGAAATAGGCAACTACATAAATCTGATAACTTATTTCACTCAATGTTCAGCTGAATGTTTTCGCGAGCCAGGACAGTGGATATTTATGAGACAGAAAACAACGTTGCTATCATCTGCGAATAAATTAGTTGGAGAAAGGTAGATGCATTGGCTATATCATGGCTTCAGGAAAAACTCACTCCACCATCTTCTCTAAGGGAGAAGAAAAGTAAAAGACCTAAGACAGAACCCAGAGGAATTCCACAAGAAATATTAAAGCGTGAAGAAACGTGACCGATGTAATCTGCAAATTGGAATCTGTTCGAGAAATAGCTTTTGATCTATTTTAAGGCCAGTCTACGTACAACATATTGTTCAAGTTTGTCAAATAAAATGCTATGATTAATTGCATTGAACGCTTTCGAGAGATATAGGAAAACACCACCCGGCGAGCAGAGCCTCTCTTACTGACGAAGAGAAAAGGAGGCTCTGCCCGAATCGCGTCAACTCTTTGAAGCCGCCACAGCCCGAACGTCTGGACTAGTCAATCTTGTTTTCTCTCGTCAAACCGGTTTTTCCAGTGCGAGCGTCCGTTTAGTGACAAAACCGATGGTTATAATTGAGCCCGCTGTACCATGAAAAACCAAGATGGCGGCGAGATCTGGCATATTAGGCTTGGGTTGGAGACTGTATCCTGGCAACATGCAGCGCATATTTAATAAAGATCTTACTCGATTCATGCAGAGCCTTTCTCGAGAACGCCAAAATCGAGCAAACAAAAGAAAGGCTCTGCTAGCAGGGTGGGAAAACACCAGCAGGTAGTTTCACCCCGATCCAAAGCAGACCAGATTTTATCATGAAAATCAAGCAAAGCAAGCGTGGTGGACTCAGTTTTTCCTGAAGCCATGCTAGTTGTCTGGTCATCCCAAAGGACATTTAAATTGGTTAGATAACTTCATTAATTTAATCGACTATTTGTTTTTTATAACTCAGAGATAAAACGTTACTGTAAAGGTAATTGTAGGTTTTTAAGCAATATAAAGGCAACAACTTCATTCGTTCCAGAACTGGACAGAATTGAGAAAAATACTGTACTCGTCCCCTACGCAAGGGAAGTATATCAAGCTGGCCACAAAGGTTAAATGAGAATTTAACGTTACAGAGATAACAAAAAGACAATGAGAGAAAGACACAATATGAACAGAATTAAGGTGCCGTCATTAGAAATAAGGGATCTAGCATATTTAAATAGATGCCGTGTGCAACTCGACTGGCAAAATACCAACACAAAAGCATAAACACGAAGGCCGATACAACTGATCAGCAAGGATGAATCAATACCTCATTACCCTTCATTGCTGTTCTCCATCACTTTGTTCTGTCCTAAAGTATCATTAACTTTCACTAATAACATTCATTAGCAAGCAAACCAAAATAATAGAAATTTCCCGAATTCATCGGACTGATTACAAAAAAAGTGTGAAGGAAGTTCTCTCCATGGAACGTAAAGTGAGGCGAATTTTTCCCTTTTTGGATTATGGTTTCCTAAATTCGTAACCAAATACAGCACTCCGAAATAAAGAGAGTTTACACGCATAAGGAGTTGAATATTTGTACGAGGAGTAGCTTAAGAATCTATGCAAGGAAATAAATAGAGCGGTGGTTTTTTAGTTGGTTGCTTGTGTTTATCTTATTTTCTCCTTACCTTCTTTCCGCGACGGGAGGATTTGGCTTAAAGGTCAAACTAAACAAGCTAGCAGTGGAGTAAAGAATTTATACAACTTTTGGCTTGCGTACCCGTGCCCATATCTCAATGAAATGAAAAAATTGATGTCAATTGTTTATACGTTTGTAATTCCCTTCTCGACATGATGTTGAGAACAATTTGAAAATGACAACACGCAGCTTGGATGTTGGTTGATGTAGCACGGCCTTTTCACGACAGGGTTATTTTAATGTCATTATCGTGCAATATGTCGGCCAGTTCAGTTAAGCACTTAATATATTGTTTTGATTATTTGAGGACGTACGTGATACTGCTCTAAGCAAAAATTATAATTCCCTTTTTGGGTATATGTTTTATTGATTTTAATTAAAGAGCAATATTTATGGTTCAGTAGGATGCTTTTAGCTGCCAGTTGATTGTTTAAAGAAAAACTTGCGCTAAAATGCCTCACAATTTAAAAAAAAAGGGAAAAAGACAAGAACAAAAAAACAAGAAATAACAAGCAGCAACAAAAATAGAATCAAATAAACTGGTTTACCCTAAACATACATAAAGTTGGCGTTGAAAGCTAAATGTGAATTGTACGTGGGAGAGATAAGTTTAGAAACGGGAAGGAAATGAACAAAGTGCATTGAAAAGAATGGATCATAAACTACGACAGAGAGCATTCTTCGTTGAAGAACACGATATCACTGGTATTTCCAGAATTTGTGTAACTGATTGTCAACGTTAAAGGAAGGCGTATGAGAAGTTTTCTTCCTTGATAGCTGTTGTAGAACTGATTCAGTATTGTGTAGACTGATCGTTGTGTTCAATTGTGTCAACTTTGTTCGATTGAATAGGACCTTAATTATATTGTTACCCCTGTATTCCTTTAGGATTTAAGAATATGTATATATATTGGTTTTTGCTCTATGTAACAGGTTGGATGTTTAATGCTGGATGTTTTCCGTTTAAATTAAATTGTTTGTAAAATCATTGTGAGGTGAAGAACAGAACAATAACCTGACTGTTTTTGGATCCTGGTTTCTTTAATTCATAACCAAATTTAAAATACGCACTCCAACACAAAGGAGGATATTATATGGAGGTTTGTTTCCTTTTTGTACACCAAGACTCTTACAGTACAAAATATGGCATTGGTTTTGGTTTGTGTCTTTATCGTTTCCCACTTTTGCGTCCTCGTTAATTTCTTCTGGGATGGGATCAAAGGACAAACCAAACAAGTTCGTTGTAAAGTAAAAAATTTATGCAGCTATTGTAATTCCTAATAACGTGCTAATACATTGATGGTACAAAAATAAAACGTAAAAAAAAAAAAAAAAAAAAAAAATATATATATATATATCCGGTAAGTTGTTGTTCAATTTGCACTTCCTTCTCGAAATGGTATTGAGAACAGTTTGAAAAGGGCAACATGCAGCTTGGATGTTGGTTGATGTATCATCGCTTTCACGACACAGTTATTTTTGATATTATCAATATCAATTAAAGCACTGTCTTAATATATTGATTTGATTTTGTGTGCATGTGATGCTGCTCTATGGAAAGATTATAGTTTCTCTCCTAAATATGAAGCGTACTTAAAAAAAAAACAAAAACAAAAAGAATATTAAATTTAATGAACTTAGACTTAGAAAAGTAACATTTATGGTTAAGATGTCGTTAACGGTAAATTGCACTAAAATGCCAACCAACAAAAAAAAAATAATAAAAAAAAAAAAAAAAAGAAGGAAAAAACAACAACGAAAAATGAAATGAAAATGTAATTATGGAATCATTGGAGCTTTACACTGAAATACGCAAATTAGCCGTTACAAGAAGTACGCAAATTAGCCGTTACAAGAAATAAGAAGAAGGAAATACGATAAATCAGCAAGGATGAGTTAATACTTCACTACTGCTCTCTATTTCATCGTTCTTCCCTAAATTACATATTATAAACTACGCCTAATAGCATTCCTTATCCAGCAACACACAATGTGATTGGTATTTTAAAACCAGTCGAATTCCTTTTTACGAGTGGATGCACACATGCGCAGGAACGAGTATCGTGATGGGAAGGGGTGGGGAGCGTTGATTTCGGTTAGCAAAATGAATAACCGTGTGATGTTCGGAAAAGGTAAAAAGGAATGGCGCGAGTATAAGTGATGTTCGGAAGAGAAGAAAAGGAATGTTTGTGTTTAAATATCTGCTTTTTACCGACGTTTTCACCGTAACAAGTGAGGTTAGGAGAACCGGCAGTGATGGACTTGCTTTAATACAGTACCATGCTATCATGGCCGGTAGTTCAAAGTTTGCAAATGTTGCTCTAACGCTTTTCATTCTGGTTGTGGATCGTAATCACTTCACTCTTCATCGACAAATTATACGTGGCAGAGGCAAATATTTTTTTGTTTTCTGAGCTGTTTCCCATCAATTATGTAATCTAATCATATAGCTGCATCAAAATCCGATGTTGCCAACAGATCTATTTTTTATTAATTTTTGCCAACATTCCAAATTTAAAATAAATTGGATAGTTTTTGCTGGAACGTTTCCTTCAGCTTTGAACAATGCGTCCAATCTGTATACTTTCCATCAACCAATCAAATGTCAAGATAAATAAATGAACCGAATATTGGCCAATCAGGTTGCAGCTATTATCACTGCTTTCAAATAAACGTCAGCGAGCGATCATCGCTCGCAGGGTTTCTTTTGTGTTGATAATGGCCGAATTTCCCGACTTTTCTCTCCACCTTTTTGACGACTCAGAGTTTCAAATGGAGTCTTTAGCTACGTTTGCAGAGATAGATGCTACTGATTTACTCGAGATGAGGGAGAATAATCAGAACAAGAATACTCAAAGAAGCACAAAAAAATGGGCTAAAGTGTTTGACCTATGGTGTGCTGAGCGAAGCGAGGTGGGAAAGCTTGAGGAGATTCCCGAACACGAGCTTGACGACGTTCTTTGGATGCTCGGCCTACGGCCTCGTCCAAATTTGCCTGTCCTCAGAATTTTTCTCACCCAATTATTTCCAAATTGGACAGCATGTAGTTCTATTACATATACAAAGCAAGTGAATTATTCCAAAATAAAGGCATAGAAAATGGTCAGAGGTTCTCAAAGTCAGCCAACCTGTCAGAGCTAGTTCAAACAGTCACCAAATGCCAGTACTGAAAACAATAATGATACAAATGATGATGAGGTGGATGATTGGTGTGAAATAAAGGAAGGACCATCCCTGAAATAGACACCTTATTACCAGAACTTGTATGACTGAACATGGTGGTGATATTTTAGGTGTTGCACCAGGAGAAGGTCTATTTCTGTTTGTTTATCATTAATATTTTGAAGAATGATGCAATGACTATTGATGAAATAGTATACGTTTTCTAGAGTTGAATTCCAGCAAAATACATCTCCTCACATCTCACCACACCCCGGTATGAAAAAAGCTAAATGATAACATTGTTAATTTTGTTGATAGGTATTTCACATGCCAATATGAAATACTGAGGGTCTACTGTGTATAGTGTAAAGAAAAAAGACTGAGAAAAACTCTAACTGCACTCTAATTTATACCCATCAAATTTACTTAGATGCAATATTATTTCACTTCGATGCACGGCCCACATATATCATCTCCATTATTGAAAACAGCATCATCAGCTTTGCAGCACTATTCACGAGTTAGCCATTGGCTCCCTATGTTTTGTTTTCTTTTTCTTAGTCACAAAATGCCTACCCTGCGGATATTGAATAAAGTTCCGATCCGGGGAATCCAATTTTATTATTTATTATTCCCGTATCATTTCTCCCGACCTGTATTCGAACTCGGGTTCTCTCGCATAAAGAGCTTGTTCGTGCGCCACGTAGACAATCAATAAATGCACATGTATACAGTGCATAAAAAAAGGAGAATTTCGAGGACGGCTTTTTTTTTAGCCCTCAGATTTACAGTGTGATGCAAAGAAGCAAAAATTTGCTTTCCTAGCTCATTCTTAGAGTGGATGAAGCATTAATTTGATGGAACAGGGTTAGATGGAAGTCGCAGGCCGCAAACTGTAGTGATTTCACATTCATTTAAATTTAGACAAAGTCGAAATCCCTTCTGCTGCGATAATTGACACAGTAACCTCAAATCTGAGGGAGATCAGGCTAAATCGCGTGGGTGGGTGGGTGTGTCGTGTTTGTTTGAAGATAAAAAAAAAGATATATATTAGCTCCCTCAGTGCTCGATCCAAAATTGTCTTAGGTCTTAAGTCTTGTCTGCTTCGAGAATTTCCAGTCCTTGAGGATACAAAAGAAAGGGTTAGGCTTCTTGGAACCAAGAATTGGCAAAATACGGGAATGCAACCAAGAAAGGACAATTAAACTTCAAACAAGATGCGCTCCAAAAAAATAACCTTTAGCTGCTTTAAACAAACTTCTGAAAACACAAGCTAATAATATTTTTCGCTAATTTTACCAGAACTCTTTGGGATTACTTGTTTATAACATAAGGGCACAATTTTCTTGTCACTTTCGAGGCAGATCGAAAAGCAGTTGAGCTAACGAATTAAAAAAGCAGTTGAGCTAACGAATTAAAAAAGCACTAGTTCGCTCGCATTTTAAAGCAAGACAAACAAACAAATCAGCTATTTCAATTTGAGAATAAAAAATCGAGTTTCATTCCTGAACAAAAATAAGAATGCGCATCCCTAAAAAATAACAAACGGTTCATTGACCGAGAAAAAAGAAATGTGGAGTAACTTCTTCCACCAAGTTTGAGCTATTACTGGTATTTGTTTTGTCATTGTCGTTCTTTTTCTATCTCCTTTCGTTTCTGTTTTAGTCATAGGTTCTCCAGGCATTATATAACCTTATCAGAGCTTTTAAAGATATGCCAAAAATTGCAATACAGAGAAAAAAGCAGCTCTAAACAAATTTAAAATAAACACTCAGCTTTAAGTTTATATCCCTCCGATGTTTGACTTGAATACAATATTGACAAGCAATACTGACAGGGGCTATGCCACGCAAAGATATATAATTTGATGACACCCAAAATGCCTAACAAGTAGAATAAAACATTGCAATAACCACTTAAAACTGTTGACTCACATAAAAGAAATAAAGCAATAGGAAAGAGAAGCATGGATAGGCACAAATGGACAAGATTGAAATGGATTGCATTTGGGTTATCTTGAAGAAAGCGGCTCTAAGTTTTTTATTTATTTTTTGTTCGGAATCATCTTGTTTGTTCTGTAACGATAATCTTATCAGTAATGGAATTCTCCATTACCATTTTCCAGTTTTAAGCTCTTGAGCAACTAAAGATTTCCCTTAACACCCTAAAATAACGTGACATTGAATAACCTAAGTCAAATGAAAATGAGGGGACAGAGAGGGAGGCTCAGGGCGTTGGCCGGGATATGTCATGTCCACGAAAGTTATTTGTAGACGAGCGGAAGTCTTCGTTCTAGCGGAAGTCTGTCTTCCGAGACGTCCGCATGCAGTCTTGCCTCGCTCTCAGGTTCTTAGTTAAAAGAGAAATGGCGGCGCAATGAAATCTTTGCTTTTCTTTCAAACATTAGACCGAGGTTGCCCTGCATGCGGACTTCTCGTAAGACAGACTTTCGCTAGAACAAAGACTTCCGCTCGTCTAAAAACAACTTTCGTGGACATGGCATATCCCAAGGACTGGACCGGGAGCCTCCCTCTCTGTCCTCTCATTTTCACGTGCTTAGGTATCTGAGTCAGGAAGGACGAAATTTGATTTGCAACTTTTTCGATAAACGTTTTTATATTATATAAGATTTTTGTAATATTTTTATGATTTTCAACCTGGTAATAAATATATAGAAAAACGTTATTGTTGGGTTCCCGTTCAAATGTTCCAGTTTTAACTTAAACGTTCCAGTTGAAGAGGTTTTTTAGGATAGACATTCTCACTGTAATTTGAACTTGGAGTAAAGAATTATGAAATAGCAACGTCATTTTAGTCGTTACAATACAATACAATAAATACTTAATTTTCTGATCGCCATTGGGGCTTTTCAGGGCCAATGAAACAGTTAACGAAACGACGGAACAGAACAACAACAACTGTTAAGAATCTCAACTGGCCGGAGGCAAACTAGTTGGCTATTTACAAGTGCAGCTGAGAAGTTGAACCAGGGACTACCTGGAACAAATTCAACAAATGGTCAGAGTGGTTCTTGAACCCGGGATTTTCGGATCTCAAGGCAAGCACCCGAACCACTGGGCCACACTGCTTCCTGCAACTGATCAAAGAATGACTATTTCAACCGTACTTTTCAAACGATCGATATTTGTTTTAGTTCCTGCCACTGTTACCCCGTGTTTTCCACAGACCCCGCACCCCTTGTTTTCCATAGACCCCGGCGCCCCGTGTTTTCTTCGTTTTATTTATTTATTTATTTATTTATTATCCATAGACTCCTGCACCCCGGTAGCCCGGCATCTCGGGACTGCGGCACCCTGCGTCCCGGCTTTTCCACCAAACCCTAATTTGGACACGTTTAAGCGAGTGGCGAGATCTCTTAGGTTCGGATCCTTCTTCATTGTCAGATTCCTTTTCGTCTTGGTAACTAGATCCTTTAAGTCAATCTTTGATCACTTGATAATTTCTCTGGTAATTCGACCACAGATGCCACCAGTTGTTAATTCTCCCCACCATTTAAGGGAAACTCCACTCCTGCAAATAATAATTTCAATATGAACAAAATAATGTTTCAATCAAATTTGTCCGACCTTTTTCTTAAAAAGAGTTTTTTTTTCTCTAATTATAGAATCCCTTATTTTATTGCCAAATTTCCTGAGCACCGCCATCTTGATTAATTATGAAATGTTAGGGTTGCTCTATTGTTTTAAAACAAAGAGAAACCATGACGAGTCACAATTATTCAAGATGGCAGCACCAAAGGGAGCTTTGAAAACTAAAACAAGCGATTTTGAAATTTTATTTTACACATCGATGTTCTTTGGTCAATAATAATTTCGTTTCTTTATTTTAGTGGAGGTTCCCTTAAGTTAATAGAAGCAACTTTTCTGGTCAACCTCAGTAACTTTATGTTAATCTTCTCTTTCTTTATTATCCTATGGACAAGACGCACCTTGTTAGCCTGTATGACCCTAAAGTACAGAACTTTAAGGCTTAACCGTGATGAAATGTATCCCTCTATTTTAGTATTATTGAGAAGTTGGGTTTCGTGTGAGTACTCCACTTTTCCTGTATTAAGTATCATGACAACGCACCGAATTATATCCCGATACCTTGACTTAATTCATGCGAGTTAGACAAGAGATTTTAGCTTGAGGTTGACCTTGCTGTGCAAAATTAATTTATCCGTTATAGGTATGAGTTTGATCTTTATCGTATCAACAGCTGGATGCCGGATACACTGCCCTATTGCTGCAGTTCTGAGACTAAAGCATGGGTATAGCAGCACTCTAACCAATGAAAAATGTGATGTGGTATCTCATTGATAAAGTTCTTTTTTCTTTTTTTTATTTATTTTGACTCATCCTAGCTTTTGCCCACTTGTAGTTTGCCAGTTTGCTGTTAGGTACTACAGGCCGAAATTTATTTGTTACTGCTAATATGTGGGAGCATAGAAAACGCCTAGAAGTCTATACAGCCCATGGCCAAGTTTATTTAGCCTCTGTCTCTCCCGCCACATAGAATGCGCGACTGGTCTTTGGTACCCCGACATCCCTGTCAAAGCATGGCTCGCCTAAGACACCCCACGATCCTTTATTTTCTTGAAAACTCCTTTATTGCTCCGTAGTTGCTTAGTGATGAATCATTTCCGGGTCCTTCATTTTGAGTTTGGCCATGCGTCGTCCAATCTGGAGTATGTCCTTTGGCCAGGCAGACGTTGACTGAGGTGGTGTTACATGCTGGGATAACCAAGAGATGTCCGCGAACAAGACTTAAATAACTCCCGAGTACGATATAAGGCACGGAACAAAAGTGTGACAACGAGCAGTTACACTTATCCACTATTATTTAAATTAGTTTCACACTTTTACTGTTACTACTTCGGTTAAGGATTAAGTTAAGCAGTTCGTAAAGTTAAGCAGGCTTACTGTCTTTCATGGCCATTCAGCTATTCTTCTTGATGAACTTCGAACTCCACGTTCCACTGACTGTAGACAACAATACTTGACTTGATTCACTGGATTCTTTCCACTCACTTGATGTTCTGTGTACACAAACTCTTACGGAAGACTTCGCAGTGAACTCTGAACTCTTTATCTTCTTTCCTTTTCGGCTATTGTCTCTTTCTTCTCTCCGGATATGGCAAGGTCAAAGGTTGTATCTCCACCATAGTTATCTCAGTTGATTATAGCTTCCTCACAGTAGCGCATCTATCCATAGCATAAGTTCAATCACAGCAGGCCATGAGGGTAAGCCCTCTGGCAAAAGAGGTTTTTCTATTACTTGTAAGCCTGCTTTTATACTTTTACTTGAAGCATCTAGAATGTTCTGTTGCTAATTACAGTGTATTACAATGTACAAGGTGTACAATTTGTGGAAACTGCTGAGTCACATCAAAGGAATTTCTGGAATATCACAGATTGTAAGATAATTATAGAAAAGTCTGGAATTGCATGACAGTAGAAGTGTTGCCATTGAGATAGCTGATCATCTTCCAGTTTTTACTATATTGTATGAGGTAGATCAGATGCCTTTCCCTGACTCCTTTGAATTTAGAGATTTTAAAAGATTTAACAGTGACTTGTTTAAAATGGCGTTGGATGTTGTGGACTGGTCACCAGTTTTCAGTTCTTTTGATGTTAATGAGAGCCTGTCCCGTTTCCTTCACATATTCAATAGCGTAAGCAACAAACATGCGCCCTTGAAATCATTTAAAGTTAGAAATTCACCTTCTAAACCATGGATAACTATAGGACTAAAAATATAAACAAAAGTGCGGGACAAACTTTATAAAAAATGGCTAATTACTCGGAACCCATTATTTCTAAATAAATATAAACTTTATCGTAATAAAATTACTTTCATAAATAAATTATATCGCACCTCATATTATACTCAAGTCCTTGCGGACTCTACTAATAAAAAGAAGATGTGGGATAATATTAAATTTATTATTAATTAAAGCATCCATCTTCAACTATAGACAAACATGTCGGAAACAAACAGTATCATCATTCTGCATCTATTTCCAATCTCTTTAACAAGTTTTTTGGTGATATACCTACTAAACTTGCTTCTACGCTGCCAAAGTCTAAATTTTGTTTTAGACCTGCTAATGAGATAGAGGTTTTTCTTCTTCTCGAGAATCTTGATGGCAGAAAATCTTTCGGAGTGGACAAAGTCCATCCTTTTTTACTTTCTGTAGCGGCATTTCAGATCTTTTGCCCTGTTACCCATATTATTAACATGTCTATTAAACAAGTTACTTTCCCAGAGAAATTAAAAATCGCAAAAGTGATTCCTGTCTTCAAGCAGGTTTCTCGTTTAGAGTTTGATAATTATAGACCAATTTCTGTTCTTCCTGCATTAGCCAAAATTGTTGAAAAATGTATATTTACTCAATTAAGTCATTATTTTTTCACTGAAGGTGTTATCGTTTTTAATCAATATGGATTAAAGCCAGGTTGCACTACTGTGGATTGTCTTGTAGATTTTGTAGAGGAAATTTCTACAACCCTTGAGCAAGGTGATTATGCTGTATCAATTTTCTTGGACTTAAGCAAAGCATTTGACACTGTTAACCATTCAATACTATTGTCTAAACTACTTTTTTATGGTATTTCAAATACTGATATTATTTGGTTTAAA